>NW_010306385.1:0-2883 GCF_000700745.2 Antrostomus carolinensis | reverse complement strand
TCGCCGCCATGGACAGGGCTGCCACGCCGAGGAGAGGCCAGGCAGGCAATGGACTCCAGGACAGCAAAGCTACAGCACCGCTCCTGATTCTGGAGCCCAAAGAGCCTTTCCAAACCCTGATGAAATCCCTGAGCACCGAGGAGTGACCTCGGGTCTGATGGCTGCCACCATGGCTGCGCCAGGCTGGGACCCCCACCAGGACCTTCCCCCTCCACCCTGGCAAAGGCCATAACTCAGCCAAAAGCACTGCAGATTCACACACAGCCATCTATGAACGAGTCGTTTGTTTTTTGCCGGTGACCTGAACTCTGTCCTATAGACAGGGCTGTAATTTTGGGGCGATCTCCCTGCAGAGCTCTTTGTGGGTCTCTGCATTGGGCTCCGGCACAAGCACCTGCTCTTTGTCTTTCCATACAGGCTTAAAAACCAGCCCAGAAACCTTTCCAGCCTTCTTTGTATCCGCTCCAGTCACCACTAAAATATCTTCATTTTCCCAGATAAATTTTCGAAACAGCAGAGATGAGACCAACGGTGCCGTTTCCCGGGCTGATTTGCCCCCTGTCCAGCTGTATTTAGCTGCTGCCAGCGATGCATCACGCCAGCACAACACCCGACTCGGAACACAACGCCTGGGGTGCAGAAGAGCTTCCCGCAGTGTTTTTCAGCTGTATTTTTAACAGGAGGTTTTTGCTTATGAAATAAACTTTCTCATGGAGCAAGTGAGAGAGACAACACAAAGTCAAGCGGAATTCAAGGTCACTTGGCTTCCCTGGCTTCACAGCTGATGGTTCAAACCACTGAACACGGGTTCTGCTCTATTTTCAGCCTTAGAGCTGCCAGTGCTGGTAACAGACATTGTTCTCCAGGGGAATAAGCAGCAATAGGAGGACAATTATTTTGACAGGACAGAGGTTAGGAACTGGGTAAGTCCTGGTGCTCGTCACCAAACCTGTTTGTTCCAGCTTCACTTGGAAATGCTGTTTAAACACAATCCCACATTCCACTTCTGACATGTTAGAAGGTACACTTGTGCCATTTAAAAATAAAACTCCCTTTTGTTTCCAAACAGTGGAACACGGGGACATTTGGGAACGTCTGACCAAGTCCTGATTGAACAAGCACCTGCGATTACTCCTCGCAAGAGGCAATCGTTACTTTTACAATGCTTTGCTGCTCTGCGGTGATTTATAGTTCCGAGGAGGTTTACACACATTTACTGCGCTGTTGTGAGGAGTTAACGTCTCCCAGAGTCGCTGGAGATGCTCAGGGTTTTACCTCTAACCCGTGTCTGTACAGTGTGCTGGGTTCAGGGATCCCACCCTGCACCATGCAGTGTGGGAAAATACAGAAAACAAATGGGAGGGCACGCGTCCCTCCAGCCCTCCCGAGGGATCCGGGATGTGATCAGCAGGACTCAGCGTGCCAGATGTGTAACACTGAGATTAAGTCATAAAATGCAGGAGCAAACGCTAACCACCGTGAACATCGCAGACAGCCGGGCTATGAGCGCGCTGACGAGGGCACCTGGCCCCGGCCGAGCCACTCACGTCCCACCCTCAGGAGCAAATACAAGAGCTGCTTGGTCTTCTCATTTCGTTGTCATTTTATGGCAGCAGAGCTCATTTCTCCTGTAACACTGAGATTAAGTCATAAAATGCAGGAGCAAACGCTAACCACCGTGAACATCGCAGACAGCCGGGCTATGAGCGCGCTGACGAGGGCACCTGGCCCCGGCGGAGCCACTCACGTCCCACCCTCAGGAGCAAATACAAGAGCTGCTTGGTCTTCTCATTTCGTTGTCATTTTATGGCAGCAGAGCTCATTTCTCCTGGCAAGAGACTGTCCCCCGTCAGCCTCAGCCTGCCGGTGCCACCCAGCAGGGTTCTGCCCCTTCGAGTTAAGCATCAACATCTGCTGCAGCCCACGCTCGAGAGACGTGGGGTGTACAAAACACTGCCAGGGAAGCGTGCCCAGCAGCGGGCTTGATAGTAAACACAGCTGCTCAGGGAGGCTTTTTTTAGGAAAAAAAAAAAAAAATCTTATACTTTTTTAAAAAAATAGATTAGAAGATATTTTTTAAAAAGATTATAAAATATTTTAAAAACAGGATTATAAAACTGTTTCAAAAATCCACCTGCAGTGCTTTCACCTGGGTCAGAGGCCAGTCGCAGGTGGTGGTTGGCACAAGGGCAGCAAGGTGATGTCCTGGCACCAGGGACATTTCAAACCAGACCAAGAAACGTGACATAAATTGCTGTGGCACAGGGGTCAGGGCATTTGCCACGAGACCTGGTCCTGCTGTGAAACTCTCCAGCACCTTCCAAGCGACTGCCCGCGTGTCCCAGCTATGACAGCTTGCCCAGAGAAGCTGTGGCTGCTCCTCCCTGGAAGTGTTCAAGGCCAGGTTGGATGAGGCTCTGAGCAACCTGGTCTAGTGGAAGGTGTCCCTGCTGATGGCAGGGGGGTTGGAACTGGATGAGCTTTGAAGTCCCTTCCAAACCAAACTGGTCTGTGACTCAGTGACTCTACAATCCCATTTCTGCCATTATAATGGGACTTCTTCATCTTTTTTGGGAAAAAAAAAGGACAGGCACTCATCTCTCTGCAGCGGGATGGAGACACAACTTCCTCAGGCGGGAGCGAGCCGCATCACGGGGGGATTTGTACCCTGTGGGCTTTGTAGGACCAGGGTGGGAGCAGCAGAAGCGGCTGCAATTCCTGGGGAGGGGGCTTAGGAGAAAATAAATCCGCACTGGGAGAAAAATACAGCAAAATTTCCTGGACAAGACACGACTCCACCGGGAGTGATTCCAGCTGCAGGGAAGGAGCTTTTAGATTTTTTTTTAGGGGCGGGATGGGGCGGGACCGGGGGCGGGGGAGGTG
>NW_010306384.1:2194-2432 GCF_000700745.2 Antrostomus carolinensis | reverse complement strand
CAGGGCCCCCCCTTCCTGCCTGGGCTCTGCGTTGTCCCCCGATGTCCCCGTGTCCCCACGTGCTATCGGTTCCCTGCTCTCTTGCAGGTTTCCTGGACGGGGATGGGGACAGTAAAGGTGAGTGTCTGAGCCTGGCATGGACCCGTGTCCCCTCCCTTGTGGTCTGCAAAGAGTCAGGGCAGTGGGTGGGATGTGGGGGGCTGGTGAGCAGGGACCCCTCTGTGCCGGTGGGGCTGGA
>NW_010306384.1:0-2130 GCF_000700745.2 Antrostomus carolinensis | reverse complement strand
CCCTCTGCTCTCCCCCACCTTGTCCAGTGTTTGTTTTCCAAGTGCCTCCCATCGAAGAGTCCTTCGATGACAACAAGCATTCGCTGAAGCCCTGGGACACCAAGAAGGTGAGTAAGGAGGAAGGACAGCGAGGAAGTCACCCCCGTGTCCCCCTGCCCCTGCTGCCTCCTTCCTGCCCGCCGGGCGTTGCGACACCGGGGTGGCTCTGCCTCCTTCCTGCCCTCAGAGCTCCGGGGGGAGCACAGGTTCAGCATCACTTCACTCCTCCTCTTTGATTTTTCACAGCTCTCATCCTCCTCGGCCCGTCCACGATCTTGTGAAGTCCCTGGGATCCAGTAAGTGCTGGGCTGGGCTGTGGGGGGCGGCTGGGCAGCCTGAGCCCGCTGACGGCTGGGGGGGAGGGGGCGGGGGAAGGAGCTGAGGCTCCCACTGAGCGTGTCTCTCTCTTTCCCCCCCTCACCCCCAGCATATTTCCATCCCCGGATCAACCTGCCAACGTCCCCCTCATGCCCTCAGCCCTCAACACGGGCGGTTCTCTTCCTGACCTCACCAACCTGCACTTTCCCTCCCCGCTGCCCACTCCTCTCGACCCTGACGAGACCACCTACCCCAGCCTGAGCGGGGGCAACAGCACCAGCAACCTGGCCAACACCATGACACACCTGGGCATCAGTGGCAGCATGGGACTGGGGACGGGCTACGACTCGCCAGGTGAGGGCTGGTCCTGTCCTGCTGCTGCCAGCGGGCAGGGAGACACTGGAGCCGATGTCCTGGGGTGGTTGGACCAGCTGCCGAGATCCACGGGGCCGGTGTGGGGAGCTGAGAGAGGAACCCCCACAGTGGGGAGCTGAGAGAGGGTCCCCCACGGTGGGGAGCTGAGAGAGGGTCCCCCACGGTGGGGCCTGGGGTGGTCAGAGCCTCCCAGTGTCCCAGTGCTGGCTGTGGTGGAGATTGGCTTCTCTGGGCGATCCCAGACTGGGATGGAGATGCCTCAGCCTGGGAGCTGGGTGGGGTCTGATGGTGTTGGGTGGTCCCATGGGGGTGTGGGATGATGGCACCTCAGTGGGGAGCCCGAGCTGGAGCATCCTGCGCCGTCACCCGTCCCCTTCCCGGGGTGTGTGTGTGTTTTTGTCTCTGTCTCCATCGTTTTGGTCGCCTCTGTCACCTTCCATCCCACCCGGGGCAGATGGGGAGCCCCAGCCTGGCCCAGCCCGGGGAGGAGAGCCTGGGGTACGGGGTGATTCTGGGGGTAACACTGGTGTCTCTGTTGTTTTTTTTATCCCCACAGGACTTACCTCACCTATGCAGAGCTCACTGAGTAACCCGTACCTGAAGTCCTCGCTTAGAAATATCCCTGCGCAGCCCCTCTCTCCAATCCTCCCTCAGCAACCCCTCTCTCCAATCTTCCCAAAGCAGTTCCTCCATCCCTTCCTCGCTTTCCAACCAGTCCCTGCCTTCCTCCCTCTCTTCCTCGCTCAGCAATCCCTCCCTCCCCACGTCTCCTCGCAGTCAGCCCATGCAATCTTCCCCCAGCAACCCCAGCCTGCCCTCCGGCTTGAGCGGCTCTTCCTACGCTCCCGTGGTGCAGGCCTCCATAAACACCTCGCCCCGCCGAAGGGTCCCGCTCAGCCCCCTCACCCTCCCAATGGGTGGAGACTCCAGAAGGCAACACCCCAAACAGTTCTCACCAACAATGTCACCCACATTGTCCTCCATCACCCAGGTATGCATGGTCCATCGCCTGCGCCGGCCCCGCGCCGCGCGCTCGCCGCCTCCTCCTCTTCCTCCCTCCACTTCTTGTCTCGTTTCCATCCTTCATCTCAGCCACATGCCAGGGAAGCCCCTTGCCCCACCCTGTCCCAGCCCACGCAGCTCTGTGTGGTTGAGGATGAGGGGGGGGGGATATGGGGTTCCCCCCACCCCGGGTTCCCGCTCTCTGGGGTGTGCTGGGTGCAGGGGTTTCGCACCGGGGATGAAATTTGGGGTCTCTCAGATTACTGGGGTCTCCCCAACCCGCTGCCGGTGCTGAGGGATGCACCGGGGGGGTTGGCAGAGATGGGGGCACCAAGCAGAGGGGCCAGATCCTGGTGGGTGCTGGGGTGGGTGCAGGCTGACCCCCCCCCTCTCCCC
>NW_010306383.1:0-452 GCF_000700745.2 Antrostomus carolinensis | reverse complement strand
ACCCACCACTGGCCAAGGCCAAGCCCACCAGAGACACCTCTGTGAGAAGAGGATTAAGGAAAAAAAGGGGAAGAGAGAAAAAAGAGTGACACTTTGGAGCTGTGGAGAGGAGTGAGAAGATGAGGAACAACTCTGTAGACACCAAGGTCAGGGAAGAAGGACGGGAAGGAGGTGCTCCAGGTGCCAGAGCAGAGATTCCTCTGAAACTTGTGGTGAAGACCACGGTGAGGCAGATGTTCCCCTCACAATATGGAGGTCCATGTTGGAGCAGATGTCCCCCTGCAGCCCATGAGGTCCATGGAGGAGCAGTTCATGAAGAACTGTTGTTCATGGGAAGGACTGAGGCTGGAGAAGTCCATGGAGGACTGTCTCCTGTGAGGGACCCCACGCTGGTGCAGGGGAAGAGGATGAGGAGTCAGAGACACCGTGTGATGAACTGACCCCAACCCCCA
>NW_010306382.1:0-2817 GCF_000700745.2 Antrostomus carolinensis | reverse complement strand
GGGGTCCCTGGCCGGGGGGAGCGGGGTGGTTCTGCCCCCGCCCCGGCCCCTCCGAGGAGCGGAGCGTGTCGAGCTGCAGCCCGGCCCCGCCGCATCCTCCACGTTTACTCCGGAAAATACACTTTTCTTTCCAGTAAATTTAACAATTAAAAATATTTATCGGTAGCAGATTTACGTTGTTGTGTCTTCAGTCTTGGGGCATATTGGTAGACTATTAAGACTAATTAGCATCCTTTCTGCATGCAGATTTACTAAGCTGATTGCGGTATAACTCATCCCTAAAAGCCCCTATCCCTTCACATTTGCAGAGTGTAGCTGAAGGCAAGGCCCTTTCGTCTCTCTCCGAGCTTGCAAACATCTCACGTTAGCCGGGCCTTTTGCTAAGTAAACTTTAAAAATGTGAAGCAATAACAATTTGAGTTAGAAGCTTGCAAAGTACTAAAAAGGAAATATTACCTCGGGAGCTTCCACAGGAAGGATCTGGGAGGAAACAAGAAGCTTAAATGTATAGAACCGCACAGCAGATACAGGCTGTATATTCTCAGCATTAAACCCAGGGCTGTTATTTTCTTAAATATATTTGGAAATAAACAAAGGGATTTTGTACGTGCCTGGGTGGGTGTGTGTTCCCGAAGCCGAACAGCAGCGAGGAGAGGAGGGAGAGGGAGGGTTAGAGAGAAAACGAAGAAGAGTTCCAGAAAGTTTGCAAGATGCGGTTGCAGGAACAGTTGCTGATTTTCTCATTCCTTCTCCGCGTTTTTGGTCTGTTTAAAAGGCGCGGAATCAGCACAGCGCTTTCCTGCGCAGCCCCTCAAATACAACGGGAGGGGGGATTCGTAGCATCCCTTGTACCTTACGTTGCATTTAAAATATTTAAAGCGCCGCAGAAGGCTCTGAGAGGCTCTTTCAAGGTATGGAAAGCATCAGCTATTATGCTTTTTAAAAGCATACACTGCTGGTTTATTATTAACACACTGGGAAGTACATAAGCCCCACAACTTTATTCTCTTTAATGAGCCTGGAAAAGCACGTTGGCCCTGAAGGGTTTTGTTCATTAAAGATGTAAGCTGTAGGAATATTGTCTCATTAATTATCTGGTTTTAATTACACTGTTACCCTTTGAATCTTTTTTTATTATTATTATTTTGAGGGGGGAGTTTATGTAGTTAGACCCTCACATTCGACAGCGAAGGCGTGTCGGGGTTTAAGTGTCTTAAAAAGAGGCAGAGGCTCAGACAGGGAGGTGGCCGGGGGTGCAGGGATGCTCCGGCTGGAAGGATGGAAGGACAGGCGGACGCAGGGGTGAGGAGGAAAGGGGAGGTGGAAGGAAGCGGGTTCTCTGGACGTGCATAGCTGTGTGAACACCAGGAAATATTTATTTCCTCGTGGCCGCCTGCAGCCACCTCTCGGCTGCCGGTCACCGCCCGAGCCTGGCCGGTACCGGGCGGGATGCCCCTTGTGGGGGAACCGGGGAGCTGGGCCGGGCCTTCTCAGGGCTCATCATCCCCCAAGATAACCCCCACAGATACCTCCCCAATTCCCACACCGTTATCCTTCCTCAGCGCGTAGCGAGCCGGAGCATCTCCAATTAATTTTACTTTCCTGTTAATTTGCTCACCATTTAGGAACAGCGGCTCTACAGACCCCTCCCGTCCACCCAGCAAGAAATACGGCGTCTCTCACCCCGCCGAGGCTGCGGCCGGCAGCCGGGGATGCTCCCCTCGGGCTGGGCACCACTCCGGGGGGGCTGAGGGCGCTGGTGCCATCCTAACTGCTGGGGCACTTCGCCATTAATTACCCAGCGCTAAATTGTGCCGTTTTCCCTTTAAATCTCAGACATGTTGACAGGACACATTAAAGTGCAGCCTTCTCAGGCTGAGAACATCATAAAAACCGGACAGGCAATTTCTGTTTTCACCAAATAGCCAGGGTAACGCGTTCTGCATCTTTGATTTTAATGCACTAACTGGCAGCTAAGCAGTGAGAGGAGCACAGGGCTGGGGAGAGAGGGGACTCGAGATGGAAAACCTGGGGAGGAAGCAGAGGTTAGCGATATATATATACGTATCTCTCTCTCTTTCTCTCTCTCTCCTGCAAGCCCTGCCCTGGCTCGGCCCCCCTCCCATCTTCAAATCCATCGCACCAACTGAATTATCAACTAGAATTTGATTAATATGCAAATCTGAGGCAAACAGCTCCATATAATTCTTTCAGTGGAGAGTAATTAATCAACAGTTAAAGCAAATTAATACATATATCAATTTTGTCAGGAACATGCTTAGTTCAATAGCCCGTAAAATTGAAGTTTGAAGTATTAAGGGGCTCTACAGAAACGTTATGACTAAAACTTTCAAATTGATCCTATTTAGTAATCAATCAGGCTCTCCCCTCGGGTTAATCTGTCTAATTTTTCATCTCAAATCATACACTTTAGTGACATGCCATCTAGCAAACAGTCGATAAAAAGTTAACAAAAATGATAACGACTTCAGCACACGGTGGTTCCTGCAAGTCGGCGGACGCGGGTGGGTGTGTGGCACACCGATGGCCTCGCCGCCGGTGCCATCCCGGGAAAACCTCCTTTGGCCGAGCACCTCATTAAATATGCAATTATTCCCTTTCCTCTCCCCGTTTGCTTCTCCTCTCCTCCAGCCCAAGCGCGGAGATTTAGCCCCGCCCGAGCCGGGAGCGTGGCTCCGCGGGGTTCCCTCAGAGCGGCTAGGAGATGCCGCTTGCCCCGAGGTGGAGGGGGGCCTGATCCGGTACCCCGGTGCCGCACGGACAGCACTGCCAAACTCTGCCTCCCAGAAATACGCT
>NW_010306381.1:4317-21555 GCF_000700745.2 Antrostomus carolinensis | reverse complement strand
TACACGACTCTTCAATCCCTCCAGGGATGGCCACACTATCTCTGGTCCAAGCCCTGTTCTTGCCCACACCCCAGCACACAAACCCCAGGGAAAAGAGGGTGGGTAGGTCCCATCCTTCCGAGCAGTCTGGCACAGGGGCCCATTGGTGGTACAGGTTTGCCTTTTTTTTTTTTTTTATTCAAAAAGAAAAGGGAATGGGAGAGAGGGACAATTGGCCCAGAAAGCAGCAGGAGGCTTGTATGAAAGAAGCACTAAGGGTCCCGGGCTGCAGGGCTCCACAGCAGGGTCCTGCAAAGCAGGGTAAGGTACAGAAAAAGGCTGTGGCAGAAGCAGCCAGTTCACATCCCTCCCACCAGACACCTGCACAGAAACCAAAAGGAAGAAGGAGATGGTGGATCCCCAGGAAAGGAACCATTCCGGGGTCCAGGCCGGCATCGCTGGCACACAGTCCCTCCCCATCCACCACTAAGGCAACATGGCAAACTTCAGCTCCTGCCCCAGAGCTCTGCTTCTGGGAAGCCAGTCACCTCTCCCACCTCACTGAAGGGCTGCACACCTTGTGTGAACATGAGTTTGTACCTCAGTCGGATGGGATCCTGTGAGAGAAAGGAAAAGAGAGAGGGACACGTCATTGTTGCCGATTCCTGGTCTCCCTTCAGCCTCACCCCTCGCAGCCTTGCTGCAGTGAATCACCCTCTGAAAGGTGAGAGGAACACTTCATCCATGGGGAAGGTCTGCACAGAACGAGACCTGGATCTTCATAAGATATATAAGGAGTGACTGGGAGACCTGTGCAAGAGCCACCCAAGGGCACGCTTGGCAATCCAGGCCTGGCCAACTGTCTCAGTGACAGAGGATTCCTTACACCAGTTGTTGGTCTTGTAATTATTCATCAACTCAACAGAACTGCCACCCATCGCTTGTGACGTGCTAAGTGCCCCACCAGCAGACTCGGTCACTGCACATACCCGGTGTGGGTTGGCAAGCAGCAGGACCTGGGATACCACCGTGGGGGGAAGAAGGGGGCTGAAGGCAGGCAGCTCTGAACCAGATGCTGGCTGTAACTTTATTTTCATGGTCTGAAAGAGAAAACAAAAGGAATGCTTTTTGGTCCACGCTGAAAAAGGGCTGGAAGTATTACCAAGCCACAGAGCTGGTTAAAGACACATCAGCCAGCTTCCACCATGCAATGAAAGGCATGCCCTCTCACAGCCTACACCTAAAGGCAGGTCCTCCTCAATAGCCAATTCTGTGCTGCACATACACAGGCAGAACGAGTGCCTTACCCAGGAGGCTAAAGCAGCACATCTGGAACCCCAGCTAGTTCTCTCAAGGCCAGGGATATACTCTGTGAAACAGGCACCAGGGCCACAGGCACCAGCATACAACAGGTTCATCCCTCAGAGACACCGAGCCATGCAACTTCTGATGAGCACGGCAAATCCTAAGCAAGAAATGCCAAACCTCTCCTCGGGACATTTCTGAGTAGTCCCACTCTCTGCTGCTTGTCATTAAGCTTCTCACCTTTGGGACTGCAGCCTGAAACGCTATGTCCTTAATTGCTTGAGCTGATGTGCTCAGCATGGAAAGAACCATCACCAGCACATCTGGTCGGCCAGGAGCCGGGTCTCTGGAGAAGTGGAGCATAGCCTTGAAACCATTCCTGTCATACACAGTGAGTGGACAGATACTGCCTGCCGGAGACAGAAGGAGAATCAGAAAGCAAGCATGGATTCCCTTCCCTTCTGAGGGCAGAACAGCAAAGATGGGGTAAGGAACAGCAAGAAGGAAACATGCATACAAACTTTTACTTTCTCCAGCAAACTCACAGACCAGGCAGCGTACAGCACCTGCCTGTGATTCACATTTTCTCTAAGGCAGAGAAAGGAATTTGAACATCTAAATCAGAGATTTAGCAGCTCGGATTTCAACAGTCAGCTAGAGATGTCAGGTATGAATCCAATACAGATATGATGGGAAAAATAAAATGTAACTCTTCAGCACTAAC
Organism: Antrostomus carolinensis; assembly: GCF_000700745.2. Classification (NCBI taxonomy): domain Eukaryota; kingdom Metazoa; phylum Chordata; class Aves; order Caprimulgiformes; family Caprimulgidae; genus Antrostomus; species Antrostomus carolinensis. The sequence goes on along the minus strand of NW_010306381.1, from coordinate 19,547 downwards.
AAGACTGAGCCTCTTATCACCACTGCCTGATAAATCCACACCCAACTATCACCATCCAGCCCTTCCAAAACCTGGTAGATCCTTCACTTGAGAGACTGAAGGCAGGAGACAATTGGTCAGAGTGTCTTTGCACCTGTCCCCTTCCACAAGCAGTGACAGCCAAGGCTCTGCAGCCCTCGTAACAGGGCACAGGGGTGCCACGTACCCAGGGTAGCACTCTGGGAAGCGGGTGCAGAGCTGGGCCATACAGCATTGAATCGAAAAGCAGAGGTGGAAAGAACAGCTCTGCTTGAGGAAGCGCAACATCTCCCACCCACAGATCCCTTTTAAGCCTCTGGAGAAGAACTGCTTGAAGCTTGATTAAAGGTGCTAAGGGCAAACAGTTTAGAAGCACATCACAGAGGTTACCCAGGGCAGGAAACTCCTGACTACTTGGTGAGGAGGACAAGGACATTTCCATGGTATGACCCCTAGCACTTGCTCAAATTCTCAGATACATTAAGTCCCTAATAGAACAGTCATTACTTTTCTCCATCTGACCTGCACAGCATGAAGCTTCTTTGGCCTGCTCCCCTGCAAAAATCACAGAACAGCTCTAGTAAGCCTCTAGTAAGCAGAGCTGGGGCACAGAAATCATTGCACTTACTCGGTATAATTGAAATTAAAGGAACAAAAAGGTTTTCTAGAGAAGCATCAAGGGAAGCTGGATGCAAAGAGGCAGCAGGCTTCAGCTCGTAGCCTAGGCTGGAGAATGAAGTATCTGCCATTGAGCTATTTGGAAGATCTGCAAAGGGCAATTTCACTGGTGATAAATCCCTGGAAAGAAAAGCATGTAGAAAGCTTATATTAACTGGGGAGACTACCTGGAATACACCATCGTCTGCTGTGTCCATTTTGTGTTCCAAATCCCTTGTCACTTTTAGGTATAAAGAAAGTACAAGCTTACACTCTCTAAGTTCTTAAGAAATTTTAAAACTGTCTCTATTTTATAAGGAAGAAGCTGCTGCTTCAGCATGCATTAAGGCAGACCTCGATTTCTGTTCCTAACATGAAACTGTTTCAGGGCTTTGGAAGTCTACTCTCCCCATGCACAGACCCTGTGGAGCTCTGGTCAGAGAGATTAAAATAACTTCTGGCTGAAAGACAATGCAAGAAGCTGGGAATCTCTGGTAAAATTTCTTGGCCTGTATTATGGCAGACTGGATAAGCATATCATAATGGTCACCTGCTCTGAAGATCTGTGGATAGTTAATTTGGTTCCCAAACTGTGAAGCTTCCACTGAATGCCTGGAAACTACTTTGTCACAGCCTGGAGAAAACTGGGGAAAGTATTTTTTGAGTCACAGGTTATTATAGAAAGACCTGACTGTATGGATTTTGTTCCTTTAGCTCAAGATCATCTTGTCACTAAGCCATGGATTTGTTTCCCCAAGTTTCTGACCCTTGGAAGGTCCTAGTGTGTAATTACACAAAGTGCAATTAACAGAGCCAACACGTGGATGGATCCTTGCCACCACTAACCAGCTGTAGTTGAAAGGTTTTCCTAAACCTCGCTGCTGTAAAACAGCATTCCTTATCTCCAAAGCCAGACTGCGATGGGTACAATTTGCTTACAAGGATGATGTCTTGGTCCTGGATGGTGGAGAGAGCTGATCAACCAGGCCCTGAAATTCATTCTTCTCTGAACAGCCATCTTCCCACCTCTCCTGCAGTCCCAGTGTTTGAACAGCAGTTATGATTTCACTATATCCATTGTGTGCAGCAGTCTGAAAAACAAAGCACTTCTCATTCACGCTATAGAACATAAACAACTGAAAAGAACCTCATTTTTAAGAACACTGCTTTAAGGAGAAATAAATATGAGTAATCTGGTTGCAAACTGCAACTCAGAAATTCATTGCAGAGCAGGAATATTCCAGTTTCCCTTCAGAAAAAAAGAGTGCCAGAGAAAACTAGACTCACATCTGATTTTTGTCTTTTGTACTTTATGGACTAAAGTATCTGAAGATCACTCACCTCTGGTAAGCCAAAATCGGGCGGTGGTTTCTGTTCAACAGGAGAGTTGCTGAGACCTAAGAATGATGCCAAAATGCCACAGATCAATTCTAGAAAACAAGGGTTTTCCATAGGTTCTTCCTTTGTTATCTAACAGTAGTTTGACTACAGTCTTACACCACTGAAGAAACTACATTCTTGAAAACTTATGACACTGGCTGAAAGGGTCTGCTTTCCCTTACGACCAACGCTAAAGTCAAAGTTCTCCTCTATTAAACACCACGAACCCTAGCAACAAAGATAACACTGTACTGAACTGCATGTACAAACCTAACGACTGTAACTCCTCGAGCAGACATGTAGAGGTTGTGCTGCCGTGCCGGGAGGCGGTGGTGATGTTTGCAAATTGGTCTGTAGGAGACTGGGATGTTGCCTCCAGTTCAGAGAAGTCAATCAGCGTGTAGCTCTTCATGCGTCTTGGGGCTGTCCGGCCTGCTTTGGAAACAGCAGAAAGAGTCAAAGAGAAGCCACCTGAAAGGAACAGCGGATGTGTGGGTACAGGCACGCTCAAAATGACTTAAAAGTGAAGAACTTCAGGAATATTTTCTATCATCCATATGTAAAAGAAAATGATGGTCACATAGGAGTTTTCCTGTGTTATAGGAGTTTCTCCACATTTATTCTCTGAGAAGCATTTCCCTTCCAAACTCCACTCATAGGTGACATGCAGGAGCAGAGCTGTTGTGGAATGCTCCAGATGCTCTTTACCTGGTGCATCAGCAGAGCTGGTGGCTGAACCTCCTCCACCACCATTTTCATGGCTGGCTACAACCTGCCTGTACTGTCCGAGCACCTGTGTGAGCTTGTCATTGGCTTGCAGTATCTCAGCTGGAAAACAAGAGCAGAGACAAAATACTCATGTTCTAACAGGAGGGTCAGTTCCATGGCACTCTCCAGACTGCTCCTGACAGTGCAGCTGAGGACTTGCCCAGAGCAAAGTCAAGCAGGGCAATCTGCCTTAAGCTCCTGACTAGTTTTTCACTCCATTTTCTGAAGTGCAGCATTTTGCACATACACCTGCTGTTTTCAGGTCTCTTTCTCAAGATCACTTTGAAATCTAATCCTGTCTCTGAAGTGCTAACAGTTCCTGCCATCTCTTATGTACTCTGTTGTTCCCTGAAACTTTTCCGAGTGTACTCGAGTCTATAATTCAGCACTCCACAGCTGAAGAACCCTGGCATTCATGGGTATGAATGAAATGTTCAAGGCACAGCTGAGCTCTTCTGTTTGCTGTTGAAGATGTCTGTTCAGCCAGGCATCACTTCAGTCAGGTCTTCAAGGCATATGGACATGACTGTGCAATGCAGTCCTCTGGGAAGGGCTACATTTCACAACTGTGGAATTCAAACATTCTGCTCATATGACCCTCATCAATATATTACTTAAGAAATAAAAAAAATATTCTGCCTTCTGTGTTGATAGACAGGGAGAACTTCAATCTCTGTAGAGAAAAGACCTCAAAAGCCTTCAGTTCTCTGAACACCAGAACTCCACAAACTCTGAAAACCACCTTGGCTGGAAGAAACTGGATTCACTGTTAAACTTTGAGCTTTGAGTGAAAATTTATCACTTCCTTGGAAAGGAGTGGGAGGAGACTTATGCCATTTCCCATAGGAATGGTTTAAAGGTGTATGTGGAAAGCTTTGCCAACAGGTTAGCAAGTGGTGAAGCATTCCCCCTCTCTGAGGAAGGGCATACCCCACTGGTCAAAGCAAAAGTAGACAAAGTAAACTGCAAAGAAATCCAAGGACACTGCTGGCTCTTACCTAGAGCCTCATCGTCATCAACTGTCTCACTGGCAAGGCGAAACAGCAGCGGCCTGAGCTTCTCACAGCGCTGAAACAGCGTCTATGGAAGGAAACATTTCACATTGTTGCTCAGGAGATCCCAGACACTCACACTTCTCTGTCCCCATGACCACCTATAAGTGATGCTACCTCTAGAACAGGAGATGCACCTTCTGCCCAGGTCCAGACAAAGGGTATCACTGCTGCGTGTTGCTGCATTCTTAAAAACCCACAGTGAGCTGGATGTACAGCCACTGGCACAAGGAGGCTTTGCTGGTGTCTCCTCAGCAATCACACCCTCTCTACACGTACAGATGTAAGACAGATCAGTGTAAAATGACTCAATTTAAAATAAAAAGTATCCAGGCATGAACAGATTGATCACAGTACTCAGAGGGAAGTATTACGACCGTCAGTTGCAACTACCACCAGACAACGCAAAGCCACTTACAGCTCCTGTCTCGGCATTTTAGGAAGTGAGGAGGCACGGAGGCAGCTGCTGTTTCAGTCTGAAAGGAGAGTCTCTTCCATCTACAGCAGCAGCCCTCCCAACAGCAGCTAACTCCAAACTCTGCCATCACACATAGCCACAGGAGAAGTTTTTAACTACAAAAATACAGTTGTCTGAAGTTTGTTTTTTTTTCAACTTGAGAGTCTGGTAGGCATCCTAGTGGAGCCTCAAGTATTTCAAGATCATAAAGCTATTGACAGCCCTATTAGTGACATCATACCTTTCTTTAATTCACTCATACTTATGAGCAGCAGTAGACCAGGCACTCTGGGTAGAAAAAGAGGAATCACAGAAACCATAACACAAGCTGAGGAACCCACAACCTTGAGCTGCTCTGGTCAGATCTCATCACACCCACCTAACCATGCCTGGGCTCATGGGGATTCCCATCTGGTGTGCCATGGCTGGAGGAAGAACCATTTCCCCATAAGATCTCACAAGAAGAGCAGCTAAACTGGGCAGAAACTCAAACCAGCACAGCAGGAGATTGTTCCATTTCAACTTCCATCACACTGACAGGAGGGACCGTTATCCATCGAGTATGTTGGGAACTTTTCCTGCCGTGGCAGTGCTCTTCCCCCAGCAGAAGCCAAGCGCACTGTGCCGCCCCTTTGGGTCCTGTTGCCCTGGGCCCTTCCAGCCATTGCCAGACAGAAGAACCTCTTATGGAGGAAAAAGAGCATTTACCTGTAGGGTCTCCTGGTCAGATTTGGATAATTCTTGTCTCTTGTAGTTTTCCAGTAATTCATCCATACGCTTAACATTCTCGGAAACCTCACTGATGGTACTCACTCTTCTGGACACCCTAGCTGACTTTTCTTGTTCCTTTGATGAAAGATGAAATAAAAGTAGATGATGATTTGTCTAGTGCAGCCAGAGCATGGGCTTTGCTGGGTCACTCTAGATCACACTTTTTGGGAGTTGCTTCCTACTAACACCTTATTGCAGGTGGAGGAGGCACAACAGCCCCCCAACAGCTCCAGTATCAGCTGTCCACCAACCTCCCTGTCAAGGGTGAGGATGGAAACCTCCTGCCCTCCTCAGCACACCCTGGACACTGTGCTGATGCATAAGGAATTCATCTCACCACAGGTACGAGTAAGTCTTCAAAATTAGAGTTGGGATTTGGTGGCTTCTGCCATACAGAACAACACTCTCAAAACAACTGCAGGGATTTTGTTAAAGCAGACCCAATCTCCTCTTTATGCAGAGAACTGGGGTGCCCCTTCAGATGGAAAATGAAGACAGACACACCAGATGTGCACACACACAAAAAGGCAGTTCTGTACAGATGTGGCTTTTTTCCACCTGGGAACTGAGTTTAGTTTTGGAACCTTTCCATCACTAATGCAGTACCACTGCCAGGATCCCACTAACGTGGAAGTGTCCTGCTAGACAGGCTCCTGGGTATAAATATTCCCTGTTCCTGGCAAAAAGCATATTTTAGGGAAACAAAACAATCCTGCACTGTAACTTCAGGATAACAAATACTGACAATTGTCACTCTTCCAGGGCAGCTCAAAGAGTTCACCTGAGACTGATGTCGCAGCACGGCTCCCATTACCACCTCTTGGTGTGCCCTGTCATACCAGTAAGGTGGTGGGCACCGCGGGGGTCAGGTATAGAGGGCCCACTGCCAGAAACTGAATGGCCAAGTGCTCTCCCACTCCCCAGCTGCAAACACAGCTTCTGACCCAGGGAGCTCCCTACCTCTTTAATCATGCTCTTGATCAGACGGTTGGCAGCCTGCAGGTCTTCGGTGTGGTTGCTCTTCAGAAGCCGCGCTAAGAGCTGTGGACGGGGAAGCATTGCACAGCAGTGAGCAGCAGTCTCTAGACACCGTACTGCAGACACACACCACAGCAGAGCAGCTGCCTTACAGCTGCCTGCACAAACTGTTTGGCTATTTAGGAACAGGAACTCTCTAGCTCTGCAGAACTTCTGTAAAAAACCCTCCCTCGGGAAAGATCAACAGAAACTGATGTTTTTCTCTAAAAAAAAAAAATTTTAAAAAAATCACTTTTTACTACGCAAAAAGTTCTGACAACCCAAGAACTCTCTAGCTGTTGTACAGCAAGAAGTATTCTCATTATTCTGAAGACAGTCTGTCTGAAGCAGCAAAAGCCCTCAAAATATGACTGAGCCTGTTTTCTTATCTGTACAAATCCGAAGCAGGGAGTAGGCATGAAAACCTTCAAGCTTACCTTTGATTTCTCTTCATCTGTGTCAAAAATAGAATTCTGAGGTCTCGGAGAAGGGGGAGGTAAAATTTTGTCTTCTGGCACTTTGGGGTCTTCTTTGACAATCCCTGGAATGAGTAACAACGTTTGTTCAGCGATGCCTGAGCTGTTACCATACCGATGCTCAACAGCACACTGGGCTTTGCACCTACTTCCTTCACCCCTCCCCAGAATTTCACAGAAGGAGATGGAGAAGCAAGGGGTTTGTCCTGTACCTCTTCCCTGCACAACAGCAGCAAGCATTGTGAGAACAGAGGCCACGAGGCCAGCCTGATCTTTGACTCAATAAGGCTGGTTTTTGGTAAATCTCCTTAAACAGTTTGATGCATCCTTAAGTCCCCAAACAGCCTTGGAAGTGTGGCCTTTGTCCTTGTCTCCTTCCATACAACATCTTGTGATAAAAGCTGAGTCATAAAGAGGACAGATATCTGTGGTCTGAAACCATGTGATTTGAAGGCTAAAAAGGAAACTGAAATAACAGAAACCTTGTTTCTTCAGCATCTGATAAGCATCCCGGATTTTAACTTCCTGAGGAAACCAGACTGTCCAACTGAATATCACTTCTGTGACTCTTGACTTGACTTTTTCTGAAGACCAGGTTCCATAGTACTGAAAACAAAACAAAAAAGTAAATGGAGGCAAAAAAGATTAAAACCAAAGAATTAGGGGCAGATATGCCACGTGGGTCTATCGACAAGTTGTTTGTCTGCAGAGACCAAGTAGCAAATGGATTCCTAACACCTTCTTCATCACAGTGTTGTCAACTGTGTATCTTGTGGTATAGGAAATAGTGTGTATAGTGGTGGCTGTAAATACAAGGAATGCTATTAAGTGTATGCAAATTACATAAATATTATATGATAACCAAATTGAAACTATTTAAAAACTTCTCTGATCCGTTATTGAATCCAAAACCAAAAGTAAGTTGGTTTATTTTAGTGAAAACACTTCTGTGCTTGACCTTATAGACTTCCTTTAACTGCCCACAATGCAAATAGCACCACTGGCCTCATCCAGACCCAGGCAAAGGAAAATTGAACAAAACAAGAAATGAAAGTTATTGTCTTTTTCAGCATCTGGATGTTTTTGACAATTTCCCTCATTATTGCCTATAAGCACTCACTTTAATGTGTTATAAAAACCACACACAAACCTCCAGAACACTAGGCATTTCAAACTCATAAAATGATACCTCCTCTGTCAAAACAGCAAACAAAACTCTCTGTGGTGCCATATTCTTTGAAGTTGTTGTTTCACTGAAACACCTTTACTAACCCTGGCACTGAGAGAAGAGGCTTTCTTGTTGGGTTAGACATTTCTCTGAAATCAGCTTTTTGCAGCTCTGCCATCGAGATGATGTAATGGAAAATGAAGCCTGTGCAAGCGGTAAGTGTGTGCAGGACCTGCTGAGAAGGGGAATCGATTACCAAGTTGCTGAGAAGGGGGTTTCAGAAAGCCCCAGGTCTGCTGTTTGATGCACAGGAGAGCAAGGTGGGAACATCACACCGTCTCTGATAAGACAGGTCTCCATTTTTCAGCATGAGCAGCACTGCCAGGGGACCCAGCACATCCATCTGAACACACTTTGCTTCTCAAACAAAACTCCTCATTCCTGACAGCTGCTTCTCTTCTCAGGAGGCAGCGATTGTGCTCAGAAACAAAGTGCTCCAGAGCAGGAACGAATACACTGAACTAACGCCTGGTGAGCCAGGGAAGCGTGGCAGCAGGGACTTTGCTGCCTCCACGTTAGCACAGCAGACCCCTTCCAGCCTCACCCTGACCCCAGGAGTCACTGCCCAGGGCTGGGAACCCTCTGCCCAGCTTCCAGGACACCCTCAGCAAAGGGGCTGCACCAACGCAGGACTGTCTGTCACACAGTGAGGGCTGCACCAGTGCTGCTGAGGTCCAGTCCCCCTGTCACTGCCTAACCTGAACCTGCCCGTGGAACAGCACCCAAGCCCCAGAATAACCTTTGCCAGGAGAAAGCAAGAAGGAGAGCAGCCAGAGCACTAGGATTTGAGGATAGAGCATAAGAAAGGCATAAGAAACATGGGAAAGGCACTGGGCAGCTCCTGGCATCTCTGTCCTCTGCCATTTCCACAACCAAAGTTCTGTAAATCATTGAGAGGCAAAAGGGCCACAGGTGGAGGGGTCACAGGAACAATTTCCAGCTCCTCCAGTCTCTGACTGTCCCAGCAGAGGTGGGAGAAACCAAAAGGAAAAACTTTTCACAGCAAGAGCCCCTGGCTTACATCTTCTACAGGGGAATTCACATCCAGCCCTTGTGTGTGGAGGCACAGAATGAAATCTGCTCTACTTGGATGTGAGATTAATTCAGAGTTTTCATATCCAGCATGAAATAAACAGTGTGTCCCACCTGCAATGTCCAGCAGAACCACGACCACCTACCTTTGGGGAAAGCACTTTAATCAGCTCATTCAGAAACCTGAATTTTGCTATTTCATTGTGAAATTTCTCACCGCAGTTATTCACACAGGTCTCTAGCACCTGCAGAAAACAAGAGAGTCCTGAACAGAAACTGTATATACAGGTCTTGGGGAATTTTTAAAAACTTTGCCATTACAATACTAAATCTCTGAATTTTCTGATACTGCATTCACAAATACAAGATACTGAGGAAGCTGTGCAGCAAGAACATGTACTTTTCCTTCATCCAACCTTAAGCAGCATGTTTAAGACCATCTGCTCTGTTCTACTCATCACTAATAACTTTTGGGCCACTGACCCTGTGGTGGGACCACAGGCCAAAGAGCAAGAGCTGCCGACCACTGAAACTCCTCAGCAGAAGGACATGGGAAGGAACGACAGCAGTTACCCCCTCCGTTATACCCTGGGTTCTGTGTCCCTTGTGCAATGGAAAGTTAAAAGGGAGAGACGTCTAAGAGAAAAGGAAAGAGGGGCACATCTAAGAGAAAAAGAAGAGACAGCAATGCTGCCTCTACCCCCAAACTCTATTTCCAAGTTACTCCCTCCTCCTGGCACGTGGATGAAAGCACTTACTGTGAGAGCGTGGAGAGCTTCTGCCTCCTGAGGTGACTGTATTTTATGTGCCAGCAGCCTCGGTGCAAGCGACGGGCTGGGGAGTAGCAGAAGCAACTCAGACAATGCCAAGTTCCCAAGAAAAACAAACGCTGCTAATTTTGCTCTGGAGAGAACGGCCACTGATGGATTCACAACCTGCTACCTCAGACACCCTTCCCCTGCCAGAGTGCTGGCCTGGGCCACTACGAGGGGCGAGACATGAATTGAAGCAGCTTGTGCCACCCACAGCTGCCCTCCCGCCATGCCCACAGGCTACCCCCTCAGAGGGAGCCAGCTGGGAGAGGCTGGGGGCTCTCCCTGGGCAAATGCCACAAGAACCAGCTCTGGAGCCACGGAAGCTTTAATGTGCAGCCCAAGACAGGGATGCTGCCGACTGCTCCTGTGCACACGGGTGTCAGACGATGGGCTCTGACACACAGGCCTCTGCTCTACAGAACGAGATCGCGATGCCAAGAGGCTGGGGAGGGCACAGTGGCCAGACCTGCCACCCCACGGGCTGCAGGAACAGACGTCAGAGCCTGTTCCCAGATATCACCCTCCTCCGCGCTGGCACACACCGCTCTGCAGCCTGTTTACCCTGGGGAGCAGCAGAGCCCAGCGAGCGCTCCCAGCCGCCTCTCCAGGCTCCTCAGGCCGTGGCTTACGGGTCCCATTGCCCCCCACAGCCACGAGAAGCTCAGAGCCAGACCCACAGCCCAGAGTGAACACAAAGAGCCATCTGTCTGCCTTACCCTTCCATGTCGGCATTCACCTGGTCACAGAACCGCTGGATGCATTCCCAGTTTTCCTCGGGGCTACTGGGGTCAGTGGCTTTATCTTACAAAGGGAAAAAAAATAAAAAAAGAAAGAGAAAGCAGGCTGAGCGTGAGAGGCGTGCGAGAGAGCGGCACATGCTCAGACCTCACGCTGCTGCCAGCTGCTTCAGGGCTTTTTGTAAGAGAGGCAGAAATGGAAGACACGGGACAAGCAGGAAACAGCTCTTACTAAAATCTGCCTAAAAACACCGTCCTGAGCACAGACTCTTAAAGAGTCGAAGTCAGGCACAGACTGGGGGGTTGAAAGTAGCAACACATGACATTGCTTTTAGCACAGAGTACGAGAAACTGCTAAACAGCATTTACAGGACTGGACTGCAAACCCTGCTGTGCTGGAACACGGGCACAGTTCAGCCTTTTGCAACAGGGCTGCATGAGCCCATCCCAAAGCTCTGCCTGCGCGGCCCAATCAAGGAAAACAGTCTTTTTTGGCTTTTATCCACTTGCCAGCCCAGTGCTCTGACAGCGCGGACAGGACTGGGGCTGAGGATGGACCGGAGAGATGGGGAGGAAGAGAGATATTGCAGGTTTAAGAAAGCACTCATGATCAGCACCCCGAAGGGGCTCCGTGGAGAAGCCAGACCCCTCTGCATGGAGCTGAAGCTGCTCCGGTGCCCGCTGGATTGGGGCCAGAGCCAGCAGCAAAGCCAGCCCTGGCCCCTGGCCCCCAGCCCCACTCACTGAGCCACTGCTCCAGCTCCCCAGCGCCGGCCATGGACTCGCTCCGCTCCGCTGCGAGCAGGACGCAGATCCACCCGCTGCCGCTCCTCGCATGCCACTGCTCGCCCGTGGGAAGCCCACGCGAGTTTTCCTGCTGTGGAAGTGTGTGCTGTGGGCGTGGGCTGCCCCACTGGAACACCCGCCCCTCCAGCTGCTCCTCCCCTCGCTGGAGTGCAGAGCGAGCACATTGGTGAGAACGGAATGAAAAGTCACTAAATTAATTTAATAATTAAAAGGTCATCATCCAAAAGAGGAAAAAACATGCCAGTCTGCTGGTGAGGGGTATTTTTAGCAGAACCACACGCATGACACTGTACACGGGGAGGAGAGTTCCCCTCTCCACGTAGTTCACTCAGCCCAGCAGGACACCAGGGCAGCAGCTATAATGTACATATTGTCCATATGTCTTATATATATACAAAAATACTCTCCCTGGAGTATTTGTTGGGGACCTGTGTAGTCGCAGCTGTAGGTACCCTGACTACAAGGACCTCTCCAAGAGGAGGCCCATTGCTTGAGATGAACCATGCTGGTATCAGCAATAGCATTGCTTTCTGTCCACACGGCCTGGATTTAAATGTTCATAGAAGTCTCTTTCTCCCCACCTGGGAACCAGGCTGTTTGCACCCAATGAAAGCAGGAGGACAGACCTAAATCTGTATTTGGTTCCTCTCCCAGACAAAGTGGCTTATGCTTAGTGCAGATACATACAGACCAGACACACCATGGTGACACCTGCCTGGGCTGAAGTCACGATCAAAGCATCAAAGAATCACGCTGAGATCAAAAAAGTGCAGGTCTGGGACAATGAGACGCACTGCCTACTCCATCCGACCCGCTGCCTGGCTGTCGGTGTCACTTCTGTCTCACATTAGCTAGACAGTGCTTTGTGTATTCGGCCACACACTTCTTTGGGTCCCAAGGTCACCATCATCTCGGCAACGCTCGGTCCGTGCTGAAAACAGAAGAAGTCATTGTAAAATGGAAACTTACACTTTTCAGCACGTGTGCCTGCATCATCACGACGGAAACGGCAGAGTGATTAGCTATCAGATTGCTGTTAGACCAAGGGTGGGGGTTTTATTAGAGATCTCAAAACTAGGGTTTGTTTTTTTGCTTTTTAATCCTAAACTAAAATGCTAAGAATGGTCAAACTTTCCCAGAAGGATTGCTGCCGGCGCCTCAGCCAGGATTAGGCTTTGAAGAACTTTTGTAAAACTTGGTTTTGAACTTTGGAAAATCAGATTGCACATCAAGTCCTAGCTTTGCCCAGAACCTAGAACCTTGCCAATGCTCCCTACTGCTGGTCCAGAGGTTTTTCTGACTTCAGATTTGTGACCAGCATATTCATGCTTTGACAGCTTCTGCCTTTCTGAAATTTACAGAATAGCCCTTTCTTCCCAAATTGCTATATATTGGTACATTTGCTCATAGCAGCAACTGATGTCAGTTCTTGCAAGATGTCCAAATACCAGTATCTTCCTATCAAAGAAAACAGGTGTTTAAATAAAAAAAAGGTCCCAGTCTCAGAATTTTATTTTTTTTACCTGCTGCCCACTGAGTGCCAAGCGAAGGAGCCTCATCATGCTGCTGTACTTAGTCTCCTTGGTTTGCTTCTGGAGGCTTCTCAGGTCTTTATTCAACTGCTCCATCGTCAAAACAGCAGCCTGCCTTGTCATGAGCCTTTGGGAAAGAAGATGTCCTTACAGACACACAAATCACAGGAATCCTGCCCAGAAATGACTAATGACTTTGATGACTGCCAGCTACCTCAGACTGGTTTTGCAAAATCTTCTGGCAACAGCAGCAGTCCAAGGTAAACTCCCTGCCCTTCGTCCCTGCCCTGTGCCAGGGCACTCCCTCTGCTCACTGCAGCACTGCTGCCGGGCACAGGCACCCTGCGAGGCTGGCAGGCGGCACTGCTGCACCTCGACACTGCTGCTGCCGGCTCTGCTCTGCCAAGCCGTGCCTTTATTAACAGCATCAGCAGCAGAGTTTGTTCAGAAAAGCAAGCATCAAGTTCAAATCACAAAATTACACCAATGACCTGGAAAACCACAGCAAAAGCTGCAATTCTGATTTCTTTTTTACTGACTGGATTTTTAGAGATGCAGGAGCCATTGCTGACACTACTCAGCTGTAGGCAGCAGTGCTGCTATCCCTTAGGACAACAAGTACTCTGACATTTAAAGTACCATCACTTGCACAAAGTTAGCACTCAGCTGTGACAAAAGACTGAGTCCAACCAACAGTGCTGATGGCTGAAGATAATAACTCAACTTGCAGATACTGCCACCTCAATTGCTCCCCAGAACCAGTTTTCAGGGCTCATTTTAGTCCAGGTGTGAGATCCGAACTGAAAAGGCGACTCTCACACCAGCCCACCTAGCTGCAAGGCGTGGAGTAGCAGAGGGACACGGGGCAGCAGTGAAACATGTTGGCAAAACCCCACAAAACTGGTACAGAAGGAAGGTCCGGGACCGGGCAGACCATCTGCCATCTCAGGAATGTTTCTGAGCAGACAGAACTACCCACTGCTAGTGAGAGACAAAGAAATGGAAGCAGGAGAAGCTCCACAGGGATGAGCTCTCCAGAAGTGACAGTGACTCTGACTGGACACAACTGGGTTCATTCCAGAGACTCAGAATTCTGTCTCATTATGTTATGTGAGTGCATATTGACCAAAACCACCTCACACTTCTCCAGGTCGATGCCCCAGCAGACAAAAGCACAGGAGGAATGGGAAAACCCTTCCAGCACCGCTGCTCCATTAGCGCTGTGCTGGCACACAGACCCGCTGTGCTTGGTGTTTTACAGAATCCAGACGTGACAATTCTTCCTGGAGAGCGCTGATGTGAGCTTGCCTGCTGGCAACCTGCTTTTCAACTACAAACACAGAATTTCTCACTCGTTATTAACAACAGCACATTCCAAAGCAGAGCAAATTAAGTAAGAACGATGAGCACGTCCAACATGAATACAGCAGCCAAGAGCAATGCTCCGGGGTGGGCAGGTGGGTGCGTTGAGAGCTGGGAAGAGACACTTACCCTAAGACTAGTTTTCCTATTTCATCTACTTCTGCAGAAATAGTTTGCAGCTGCTCTCGGGACACCGAGGGCCTAACCCATAAGTAAGAATAATCAGATGACACCAGGTTCTTCAGGAAGCTTATGTGACCCTGGAGAAAGAAAGCAAAGCTGTCAAGGCTGAGGGTTAAGCTGAGGGAGAGCAAACTCATCCTGTCTGGACTTCACAAACAGTTAAAGTGGGAACACACCCCTGTCCCATGGTCTGTAGTGCTCAGAGTATCGCTGACATCTAGGCAGGCAAGATTTTCCACACCTACAACTGCTGGTGTGAGCAGGGACACGGACGCAGCCCAACGGGCCGTGGCTGCAGCTGCGCTGCAGAGCAGCTGACTCAGTCAGCCCGGGGAAGTGGCCACGTTCATCTGCCACCTTTCAACAGAGTGGGACGTCACATCCCATGGTCTGTAGTGCTCAGAGTATCGCTGACATCTAGGCAGGCAAGATTTTCCACACCTACAACTGCTGGTGTGAGCAGGGACACGGACGCAGCCCAACGGGCCGTGGCTGCAGCTGCTCTGCAGAGCAGCTGACTCAGTCAGCCCGGGGAAGTGGCCACGTTCATCTGCCACCTTTCAACAGAGTGGGACGTCACATGAGTCCCCCGTCCTGCTGCCACAGCAAAGCCTTCACGCTGGAACAGTCGGGTCTCTTCCTGCCCCCACAAAGGCTTTATTCTTCACAAGGAATCTCCCAGATACTCCAGTAGCATCCCAGGGGCAGACTGGGAAGCGACTGGGCTCATCCTCCTGCCTGGCACTGGGAAGAGCCACAGTTACAGCCAGCACTCCACCACTTAACTGAGACCAGGGCTCCCAGTGCACAAACTCCACTAGTTTAACCACCAAGAGCTTCATCCACCTCTGCAGACACTGCTTTGACTTTGCTTCCAAAGCTCGGAGCAGCGGCAAAGCAGCACCACCTTGTGCTGCCCACAGCCAGCAGAAGCTGGA
>NW_010306381.1:398-4265 GCF_000700745.2 Antrostomus carolinensis | reverse complement strand
ACCTTCCCACCACGAGCCAGCCACACCCTGGGCTCCAGAAGCACAGACTGGAGGTTGTCACCACTCATCTAGACAAAGCCACAGCTGACCCCATCCAGCACTGCTGACAGTCCTGCTCTGAGCAGGAGTCAGAGGGGTCTTCCAAGAAACACCCTACAATCCCATGACCCACTCCCACAGCAGGGAGACGTCCATCCTCCCTCTGCTGAGGGAGCTCTCTGCCAGCTCAGCAAAGTACGGGTGAGCTTACAGCTCTGCAAAGGCCACCAAGACACCCACCACCATGCCTGTTCCTACAGGTCAGCTAACAAACCATTGGATTTTGGCAGTCAGCACAGGCACGACCACCTGAACTGGCAGCAACAGCCATTTGCTGTTGCAGAGCTGCAGAGCTCAGACCAAAGCAGTGCTCAGGACTCAGCTGAGTTTTCATCCAGGGATCCCCCACAAAACCTCAGCTTCCCAAAATGGTGACATAATGCTGTCACTGCCCATACTTTTCTCAGCAGGAGGACTCGCTCCACGTATTCCTTTTCTAGAACCTCTTGATCCACTTGTTGATCCCCACAGACGTGCTCCACCAGCAACTGCAACTCTCTAATTAGCTTCTGTCGCAGCCCTTCGTTCTCAATATGACGAGTGAGGTGAATCCTGTAACAAAGAAGAAAACTGCTTTTGGACTGCTTTGGGTTAGATTGAATCTAATCATCCCAACCTCACAACATTTACCAATTAAAACTGTTAGAAAAGCAACATTAATCCCCAAACAGACATTCTACAACAAAGCCTTAAGCACTAATGCACCACAGTGAACAAAAGACGTGGTAACTCTCAGGAACACATGGGTGTCCTTGCAGAAGTACCCTCCGGAATTGTTTCCTCTTTTTAGGTGTTATTTTGAATCTGAACTTCAGACCTTGCATCCTACCAGCTACAGACCACCTGCCCAGGTTTGCACAGTGTGTCCAACACTGGTGTCCGTGCACAGGACAGGAGAGGAGACAGGGATGGTCTCAGCAGAAACTCGTACTGTAGCACAGCGAAAAAGCTGCTGTGCTGGGACCACACTTGAGCCAAGAAAGAGAATCACCAAGACAAAGCCAAGTGCTAGGAATAAATTCCCACTGATGGACACTGTTGAGTTCTAAAGTTACCACCAATATTTATACCTGTTGAATTCTGGGAGTTTTTCAAGATCCAGGAGGGCAGAATGGGTTGTAATTCTGCCTATTTCAAACTGCGAGATCAGCTCCTCCAAAGTCCTCCCCATCTGTTTCTCTGCAAAATAACCCAACAAGGCAATGACACCCCAATGACACCAACAAGGCAATGACACCCCAATGACACCAACAAGGCAATGACACCCACCCACCCCGCTGCAGGGAACTAACAACCCTGCACTTCATCACCAGCCTCAGGGGTGGGGCTGGGGCAGCAGCACACCCGAGAAGTGACACAGGAGAGCCACTTTCACAGGGCTAACCCCAGCACACGGGGGGGAATGTGCAGCAGGCACACGTGAGAAGCTTCCCTCCCCCTAAGAGCAGGGGATCTGCTACTGTTGAGGAACTGGAAACTGGGACTCACTGCCTGGCTCTGCAGGGGAACATCCCTTGCATCAGTCAGCCAAAAAGAAGTAGCGCTCAGCCAGGAGGCTCTGCTGCCCAAGGAAGGTTTCATTCCCAAGCAGAGTTCCCGAAACACAAGTTAATTTGTGATCCCCACACAGCAAGAGCAACAAAAGGAGTCGCTGAGTCAACTTCTCATGGTCTTTCAGGTTAAGCGGGAATTGTGACAGAGGTAATGCACGACATGCAATTATTCACCATAAAATACAAGTTTTCCCAAGAGTTCACAGACAGTTTCTTCACCTTGAGATGAATGTTGGTCCAAGTGGGAACCCATTAAGCATCAGACTCAATTCAAATGGCTGCACAGAAGCAGAAAGATTCCCACCATTCCAAGACTCCCGGCCTTTCACAAGAGCTGTGCAGGAGCCCTGGGGGCATTTCGATGACCAACTGGTTACCTGACACCCACTTGCTGATCCCTCAAACACTGTCAAAGTTCTCAGCTGTTAAAGCAAACTGAACCCATTCCCCACAGTCAGGATCAAGAAGTGTCCTAACAAGTCCCTGCTGTCGTTACCTGCGAATCCCGAGCCGCAGTTGGTTATGATGTCCAGCAGAGCCTCTGGCAGGTAGCCATCCCCAGCAAAGCGCTCCAGAAAGATGTCCCCTTGCCTCTTCGACAGCTTGCCACCGTCTTTGTTCAGAAGGAGTGGGAGGTGACCAAACTGAGGGGGATCCCAGCCAAAGGCTTTGTAGAGCAGGAGGTGCTTGGACGTCGAGGTCAGCCACTCAGTTCCCCGCAGAACGTGGCTGATGCCCATGTAATGGTCATCCACCACATTGGCCAGGTGGTAAGTGGGGAAGCCGTCCCCCTTGAGAATCACTGGGTCGCCCTCCACATCAGCCACTTCATGCTTGCTCCAGCCATAGACCAGGTCCCGAAAGGGCTCCAGCCCTTTCTCCAGCCGGAAGCGGACTACCCAGTCAAGGCCCTG
This sequence comes from Antrostomus carolinensis, assembly GCF_000700745.2. Classification (NCBI taxonomy): domain Eukaryota; kingdom Metazoa; phylum Chordata; class Aves; order Caprimulgiformes; family Caprimulgidae; genus Antrostomus; species Antrostomus carolinensis. The sequence goes on along the minus strand of NW_010306381.1, from coordinate 1,699 downwards.
TGACAGCTTCTCAGCCACTTCTGCGGGAGTCAGGTGCCGGCACCGGTTGTCGTATCTTTGAGAAAGGAGAATAAAGGTCTTGGTTCAGCACAGGCCAACCCCATCAGCCACTTTCACATTCCCAGAACTAAATCAGTCCCTGAATTTTATCTGTAACCTGCCCGCTATGTGTGCGGTCAAACTACTCCATCTCTGGAGGTCGCTCCCCTGAGCCTCCAAGGGTTATGCTGCCTTCTCTCTCTATGGGATGGGCGATTACACTCCCATTGCCCTGCACGTTGCTGCAGTTTTTGCAGGCGTGTGGCACAGAGGGAACTGCCCAGGGGTCAGGGGATCCCTACCGCGGGGTCTGCTGGCTCCGCAAAGCCTCCTTCTTCAGCAGCTCCAGGCGCTGCGGGCTGCAGAAGCAGCGGTACGCCGCGCCGCTCTGCAGGAGCACGTCGCTGGCTCTCCTGTACAGCTCCAGTCTCTGTGACTGCCGGTAGGGCCCAAAGGAACCACCGCGGCCAGGACTCTCATCGGGGGGAATACCTGGAATAACAGTGGGACGGGATTTAGGATGCTCTGGAAAAGGCAGAGTGAAACCCAGCGCTGGCGCAGACTGAGGGGAGGGAACAGCCAGGCTCTGGAGAACGGCCACAGGCGGTTTCTGCTCCGGGCAGCAGCTAACGGCGTCTGTCTAGCACAGGAGGCAGCTTCCCCTGGACTCATAACTGAGCAGCAGCCAACGTCACCAGAGTTTAGAGTATTGTACGTGAAGCAATGAGCAGAAAAAACCACCAGAACCTGGTAAATCGCTGAGCAGCTCTGACACACTGCTCAGAGCAAAACGCAGGCGGGTGTGCGCACATTGTGCGCACAAAGCAGCACCCAGCAAAGGACACTCAGACCACAAAATACAGTCGAGCTCTCAGACAATTACTTTACCTATTCCAAATTTGCTCCTGAACAGCAAAGTCCCAGTCCCTTACAGCTGACCTCCCCGTTCATGGAAGCACCTGTGGGGTCTGCCTTAAAGTTCATCACAGCTCTGGATTAGAAAACCACCCTCGCTGGTAGATCTTAAGCTCAAAAAGAAGCAGCGAATTCAAACTGAGAACCAGCACACCCAGATCCCTTTAGCAGATGCTCTGTACACAGCTGATCAGTTTACAGCGAGGTCTGTTGGCTCCAGCCTCTGACCCTCCCTTCACACCTCTCGTGCACAACCTCTGTCACCACTGCACACCGGGCCACCTTCACAGTGTCAGACAACACAGCCCAAAGCCACCAAACCCGAGCAGTTCTCTCTGCTGTGAAAC
>NW_010306381.1:0-344 GCF_000700745.2 Antrostomus carolinensis | reverse complement strand
GGCACCAAGCTGCAGCAATGACTGCACTGCAACTAATGCATCACCTGAAACGCTGCGTAACTTGCTGTCAGGCAAAACACTCTCAACCTGGGCACCGTTAATCTCTAAAAACAGATCCTTTCAGTGAGTAAAACACACAGGATGTTTGCAGATACCTGCCCAATCCAGCATATCTTCTATTCCCTCCGCAGCTCCAGGCACCACTCGATTTTGGTCTGTATCCTCCACTCTCAAAATAAAGGTCCCTTGGTGTTTTTTGGCAAAAATATAGTTGTAGAGCGCGGTGCGGAGGCCACCGAGATGCAGAAAACCTGGTACCGCGGGAAACCAGAGGCGGTGAGAGG
>NW_010306380.1:0-518 GCF_000700745.2 Antrostomus carolinensis | reverse complement strand
CTGCTGTCCACAGAGTTCCTGGAGAAGCCCAAAACAGTAGGTCTGATTCTCACCCTGTGTTTATTGGGCTCAGCTGTGGTGTTGACAGATTGCAGAGGAGGCTGGTGGAAACAGCCTCCTCTGAAACACCTCTGAGGGCAGAGACCTCGTGTCTAGGTGACCCTTTACCCAGGGGTACCTGAAATGAGAATTTCCACAGCTAAACATCTGGACAGCTGTGGTCTCGCTGGCTCCTGGGTGGGATGTTAAGAACAGGGCAGCGGGGATGGGAAGGACACTGAAGAGTAGAGACCCCAGTGATCTCTGTTTACAACTTGCTTTATATCATCTGTGTTTTAAAGTACATTCTGAATCTCAAATGCAGCCCACTTGAGAAGCCAAACAGAAGCTCCACTAGCACAGATCAATATCTGCACTACTGCTTCATATTTTATGGCTTATATGCAATAATTAAATGACTTACCTTGAGTGCAACAGTTTAAGACAGTTCTACTAAACCTTTTTCATTTTTCACTGCT
>NW_010306379.1:293-513 GCF_000700745.2 Antrostomus carolinensis | reverse complement strand
CCTTGAACTGCCGCCGCAGGAAGCCCCCGTAGCGTTTCTGATTGTCCCACTTCAGCTTGGGCCGGATCCGGCGCATGAAGCCACCGTAACGCTTGTGCAGCTCTGCCAGCTCCTGCCCCTCATCCCCGGCACCCGTGGGCTCCTCGTCCCCGTCACCTGCCAGCCCCGGCCCCGGGTAGTCCTCGGGGGCCGCCCGCCCCCCCGGTTTGCGGCCGGCGAC
>NW_010306379.1:0-211 GCF_000700745.2 Antrostomus carolinensis | reverse complement strand
GGCCCTTGCCCGGCGCCGGCGGCAGCTCCCCGGGACCCAGCTCCTGCTCCGGCTCTGCCTCGTCCTCCTCTGCCTCCCGCGGGGACGGGTCTGTCCCTTCGGCCAGGGCCACCAGTGGGGCCAGGAGCGCCAGCGCCTTCCTGCACATCTCCCACTCGGGGCCGGGCGGTGAGGAGCCCTGGCATTCCCGCAGGCACATCTGCAAGACAGC
>NW_010306378.1:0-1199 GCF_000700745.2 Antrostomus carolinensis | reverse complement strand
CAGGGGTGCTGTGGTCAGGGGTCCTGCCAGCTGCGGGACATCCTCACTGGGGACAGAAGGAGGAAAGGGGAGGGAGATGGACACAGAAAGAATTAACCCCCCACTTTAAATGATGGAAAACACCCCGGTGGTGTTTTGCTTTCAACCCTGATTTTGCTGTTCAGGAGCTGAAGGGCAGCGAGCCCCCCAGGCCTGGCACAGCGAGCACAGATTGCACTTTATAAAATAGAAATTACAGAAGTAACCCGGATTTGCTGCTCGGTCCGAGCCCGGGCCATGGCTGGAGTTTCCTCTCCGCGGTGATTCCTCAGGAACAGCCTGTGATGAGCTTCACAAAGCCGAGCTCCAGCAGCAGCAAGGTGAGGCCCCGGGTCCCCAGTGCTGGGTCAGCAGGGAAGGAGGAGATGGGAAAGGCTGGGGGGCAGCTGCAGATCCCACTACCCCCTTCACCGCCCGCTGAGGGGCTGCCAGGGCCGTGGCTGGTGCCAGGGAGGTGCTGGGAGCCACGGCCAGGGCTGGGGGGAAGCGCTCAGGGATTTTGTGAGTTTTAGGCTGGATGGTTTTTCCATCTCGAGCGCTGGCAGGAGGAAGCGCGTTATCTGGTGTTGGATGTTCAGCTGGTCGTGGTGCTTCAGCTCCCTGAAAAAGGAGCCGACGCAGTGTCACGTAACTGATGTGTCACATGGACTGGAAGACATCTGTGTTTGGGACCAGGACCCAAGCGAAGCGCGGGTTGCAAGGACAGATTCCCAGTGAGTCAGACTGGAGCTGGATTTTCCCTCTGCCCCTGTCCCCCAAAACACCAGGGATTTTACCCATTAGGGTCCACAGACACGTACAGCAGGTCAAACATCAGGTCTCTCTACCCTAAATTCAGAGAAACCATAAGATGACACCTGGTAAGAGAAGGGAAGGTGGCTGTGATCCTGACCTTGACCTCCTGCAGAAAGGAAAAGAGAGCCACAAGGTCTCCCCTCAGCCTCCTTTTCTCCAGGCTCAACACCCCCAGTTCCCTCAGCCACAAGGGAACTCAGCACACTTGTGCTCCAGACCCTTCCCCAGATCCGTTGCCCTTCTCTGGACATGCTCCAGCACCTCCATGTCCTTCTTGGAGTGAGGACTGGTTTATAAAACCCATTCCTCTGAGTATCACAATCAGTTTCAAAGACAAGGAACATTTGGGGAGCAGGAAGCCCCCA
>NW_010306377.1:0-3828 GCF_000700745.2 Antrostomus carolinensis | reverse complement strand
TCTCTGATTCTATGATTCCCTCCTTTACCTCCCCTGGTTCCCTTCTGTGTTTCTGCTCTGACCCTTGGAAGCCCCAGGATGGACTTTCAGCTCCTGCAGAAGGCGATGGACCCTTTCAGCGTGCGCTGTGGAAGGAGTTAAGGATGCCAGTTCAGCCTGAAGCTCAGTTTCGTTGGCTTATGTTGGTTGTTGCCAAAATCTTAATGTCGTTTTAATGCATTTTTGTGTGCGTGAATCCATTTTCCAGAGCTGCCGATTGCACACACTAACCCTTTTTATGTGACTAAAAGCCAGCTGTAGTATCCTTGAAGAATCAAATGCTCTCATAGTTCTGGAAATTGCTCTGGGTGTGCATGCGTGTTTATTTGTGCGTCAGCTCTTTTAATCTTTCTACTGAAAACCTAATATAGTGTAACTGGGACATTTTCAAAAAAAAGAGAACACTTCAAAACAATTCTAAATATAAATGAAATCCATTTCCAAATGGCTTGTTAAAAAAATGCAGATGGTTTATATTTATTATATCATTTTTTTTGTTGTTTTATCACCTTGCAAAATTTTACGGCATCGAATCTTATTTAATGCGGGGGCATTTTAAGCAGCAATATTAGACAGCTGTATGTGCGTCATACTAAGAGATTTTTACAGGATATTAAAATTGGTTCTGATGTAACCTGGTGTTTTGAGAAGCACAGATTAGGCATTTTCCACGTTTGTAATTTTTCTGTTAAAAGTAGGCACTTTTTTTCTCCTCTTTTTTCTTTTTTTCCTTTTTCCAAATATCCTCTTAGTGTTTGATTCCAGTTGTTCTCAAGGTGTAATGAAATTCAGGCTCGAAGATTGAGAAATTGCACTTTGAGAATATACAAATACCAAAGCATGGCCCAGATATTATCTCGGTTGAAATTAGGTATAATTAGACTCTATAGCAAATCATATACATAGTTAAAATAAATAACAAACCACAATGTTCATATTCTGGTGATTAATTTCCCCCCCCTGTCCCCAGTTCTGTTTGCCTTTATAATTTTTCCATTGCAATCAACATGAGAATATGTTGGGTCGCAGCAGCTGAGGAAGTGCCAGCCCCATACAATTTTTTTATTATTATTTTTTAATTTTTTTTCTCAGCCTCCAACAGGCACAGGCAAGTTTAATGTTAACCGAACTCAACAACTCCTCTGCTGGTTCTCACACCCTCCAGGTCAGAGCTAAATCCCCTATTAATTAAACAGAAATTATATCCGAAATAAATCACTTGGCGCAAGAAACCCACTGTGGAATTTTTTTTGAAAGATGTTTGCAATAATTAAACATTCTGTGACTGGTGACATTTTAAATAACTCTTAAAATGCCAACCTGTGTTGATATTTAAAATAGACTCTTCAGTGGAAAGGCAGTGATCCCATTGAGCAAATAATATAAACCACGTCATCGTACAAAAAGGGAAAGAAAAAAAATATCATTGAACAGCAAGAAAAAAAACCCTGCTCCTGACTGTTTTCATATGGCAAGAATCTTGGAAGTCCTTTGAAGCTACAGGCTGGGGGTAATTCTGCAGATGCTTGTGAAGGAAGAGCTGATAAACTTGCAATATCTACTGCCTCTGTCCCAGGCCGGTGTGGGGGTGTGAGGTGTTCTTGCTGGCTCACGGGCGGAGGAACAGAAGGAATAATGAATTTTGGCTGGTCTTTTAGGGGTTTTGCTGTCTGATTGTCATTTACCTCCTCCTGTACCTCATCTTTATCTCCCGACCTGGCAATTTCAAGGGTATTTTGTGCAGTCAGGCAGAACCCTGAGTATTTTGTCAGCATCCCCGGGTAACGTGCCACTCGGGCTGATGGGATCTTGCGGTGGCATTGCTGCAACTCTTGCACGGGCCTGCTGCATCCTGTGCCACCTGGCTTTGTAAAAAATACAAACCCAAAAATACCCCACCACAAGAAGAAGGAAGAAGAAGAAACCCCCCATTGTTCCCTTCTCCCAGTGTATGTGGGGGAAATGAAATATTTAGTCTTGCCCCCCGCGTGCAGGAGGAGGGGAGTTAGGGGATTGGTGGTGTAGGAGGAAAAGAAACTGCCTATTGAGTGGGTGATGGATGGTCTTCTTGGCCAGGTAGGAACACCTCAGGGCAATGCCTCTTGCAGGCTGGAGAGCGGGAGAGATTTGGGTGTCTTGCAACAGCCAAGTTGGGAATGGGTGCAGGTGAATCCATCCCTGGAGGGATTTAAAAGACAGATAGATGGGGGTGCTCAGAGATATGGTTTAGTAGTGGATGGGTATGGTTGGTCTTGATGATCTCAAAGGTCTTTTCTAACCAAATGATTCTATGAATTGGCTTTTGCACTTCTTTCTTGCAACCCTGTTAACAGTGATGGCCTAGGGGACGGCGGCCGCAGCTGGCAGGAGGCAGAGGAGAGCAGCCATGCCCTCTGCCCTGAGAAAGCATTTCAGCAGAGCGTTCGCCCAGAGCTGGGCAGACCTAGGAACCCCTTTGGGCTTGTCCTTCCCCTGCCCCACTCTTATGGGAGCTCCTGCAGCGTTAGAGCAGGCAGGGGTGCCCTGAGGTTAAGGTGCAAATCCAGGGTGGGGATGAGAACCACCTTTGTGTGGGACGTGCAGTCATCTCATGTGGGTGCACTTTTACGCTGTTGTTAAAGAGGTAACGAATTATGGCAGTGAGTTGTAGCTATATGGTGACCAAAGACTCTGGCGTAGTGTAGCTGTGCCCAGATTTCCACACCATGTCTTGTGTCTTTGCCAAGCGGAATGGCACCATGGTGTGGTCTCTGAGCTCAGCTGCCCACTGCTCCCCATCTAGGTGGACCGTGCTCCTCACCTGTAACGTCTGCTTAATAAGAACCCTGTGCACAGCCTAACCCAGTATTGATCTGGTTACTCAAGAAAAAGTTAGGAAATCCCAAAATCCCATTTGTCTTGGTTTAGTCTTTTTTTATTATTATTATTTTTTTTTTTTAAACTGTGTTTTACATTCCACCTGGATTTTATAGCAGGCAATTTCAGCGAGAGGCACAGGGAACCGGGAGCGTTGGCGTGTCTTTACTTGAGGAGAAGTTGTCTTTCTCACTGCTGCAGCAGTCTGCTGGCTCCATGTCCTCAGCTTCCTGGCTGTTTGCTGGAGCTTCTCTCCTGGCCGCTGGCGATGGAGTGCAGCTGAGGAACCTGGACGGCCAAGTGACATGGGTTTTGCCAGGCTAATCCCGTTTTTTCTGCTTGAAGGTTTAGTTTCTAAGATTGAGACCGATCCTTCTGGGGGAAGAAGAGGAAGAGGAAGGAAATACAACATAATTTGGAACAAGAATGAAGATAAGATGTGAAGAAGAGCTGACCTAGACTGATCACCAAAGTGTAGTTCAGGGACGTGGGCCGCTGGACTGCAGAACCACGTGGACAGGTAAAACACGAGTCTCCCTGCCTCTCTGTGCCGGTGGATGTGCATCCTTCTGAAGGGCCGGTGACTGAGGGCACAACAAACGTGGTCACCGACGGCTGTGCCACCAGGCTCTGTGCCACCAGGCTCTGAGCCACCAGGCCTGTCACCTCCCTGGCCCTGTCCCAGCGCCGGAGGGACGGGCTGGGAGGGTTTCCAGGCTCCAGGACCCCAGCTGTGACTGGGGACACTGCTTCCTGCACCCAGACAGGTGATTTCTTACTGTTTGTGCAATTGTTGGTGTTGGCAGATGTTAATTATTGCTTATCCTGGTCTCTCCATGCTTCTCACTTGGGGTTTAGAGGGGTAACCTGAGTGATGCCGGGGTGGTTTGTTACTTTTTATTATTAATGATTGAGGGGGGATTGATTAGGCTG
>NW_010306376.1:904-5682 GCF_000700745.2 Antrostomus carolinensis | reverse complement strand
CCTTTATTGATTAATGCCTCTTAATGACTCCACCTAAAAAAATCTTGTAGTTGCTGCCTGTCACGGAAGATCAATGGAGCAGCATTAGCGAGAGATATAGAGGCAAACTGTCCCGGGCGAGTTCTCTGCAAAAGCCATCTCTGGGAGCAGCACCGCTGTCTGCTCAATCAATAGTTCATCATGACCTCTCCCTCTTGCTTGCTTTTTTTCCCCTTGAGCTAGCTGAGCAGCAAAGGCTGCTCCAAGCTTTCACAAGGACTAGATTATAACTATCCCGATTGATCTGATATGTAAAGAATTAAGGGGTTTCTTTAAGCCAGCTCTCTGCACTGGGAAAAAATCAAGTGGCTGGGGAGGGAGGGTCAGGGTCAGACCCTCATTAATTCCTGGATGCTCAGGACCCCGTTCACACGACGCGTGAAACCTGTAACCGCAGCATCGGAGGGAGTCAATTAGTCATGACAAATAGAATCCCCCTTGTCCCCGGAGCTCTCCCATTCAGCTGCCTGTGCTGCTGGCGCCTTTTCATGAGGCCATCACCATCGGAGCCATCACGCCCTATCCCTCCCAGCTCCCCTTTTGTGGCACCTCCTTGTTTCTCCTATTTCCCCTTCTCCAGAAATTGTGGTGCTCAGTGTGTGGGGAGGAGGGGGAAGTCCTTTGTTGCTTCCCACATGCTTGTGCCATAAGATGCCATGGTGAGCAGGTGAATGCCCCAGTGAAGCACAGCCACTTGTGGGGGTCCTGGGCAGAGGAGGTGAGGGAGGGTGTGCTTTGCTCAGGCAGCCACTGTCTTCTTGAAGATCCTTGCCCTTTTCCACATCAAGCCTCCAAACTGGAGCCTCTCTCCTGCAGCCCCCTGAGGCTAATGAGCACCTGGAAGATAAAGGCTGACTTGAAAACTGTGCGTTTTCTGTGTGCGTTTTCTCCCAGCACAGCACTACTTTGAGATACTGCAATATTTCATGTCTCAGGTGGGTGAGTCCAAGCTGCAGCTCCAGGTAAAATTTGCTTCCTGCTCCATATAGGTGCTGCTGTGTTGTACTAATGCCATGGGTTACTCGATGCGATTCTGAAATCAGCTGGGAGACCCCAACCCCTTGTTAACACATCAGCATGCTGGGCATGACCCCAGGAGGATGCCGGGGTGTCTGTGAGCACCTTAACAGCACTCGTAGGGTGAGAGCCCACCAGTCTTTTCTGCCCAGTGCCACGCTGTGCTGCCTCCAGCTCTTGTTTGCTGGGGAGAGGAGCTCTGAACGGGTAGCTTGGAGCCAGCGTGTGTTTGGATGCCGTCCCTCTCTGAGCACAGTGGCCTGTGTGTGTCTGCACACCGCAGCCGGGGCTGCTCACCCGCCTGCACACCTCTATCTGCTCTGTGGCCAGCTGAGCCCTGCGCCTGCTGCCTTGCAAGGAATGGCCTCCCCCAGCCAAGTCTGACTTTGGGAGCCAAATGCCCAAGGAAAAAGCTGTGTCCTGGGAGAAAGCCGTGTCCTGGCTCTAGCATCAACAAGAGGGCTCTGGCTCAGGGTGTGGAGCAGTGAGAAGGGGCTGGCAGGGGCTGGGGGCTGGCATGGTCTGTCTGCAGGCACCGGTGAGGGAGGAATCCCCTGGGTTGTGTCTCCAGCGCAAGCTATGATGATGAATAACTCTGTAACCAGCTAAGCCTGTGCAGAGATCTGCTTGCTCAGCCTTCTTGTCCATGCTCCTTTGCAAGCTCCTTTTTCTCCTCAGCTGGGAAGAGCCCATGGTCGGCACATGACAGAAATCCTAATGAGAGCGGCTCCCCTTCCACAGCTGCCGGGCTGGCAGAGCTGCTGGGCTCCTGGCCACAGCCACCACCCTTTGCCTTTAACCTCACACTGCCTGCGGCAGAGCCTTGGGGTTGCTCGTCTTTCCCCCATGATTCAGTGCCGGGGTTCTTGGCAAGGGGCAGGGCTGTCCCTGGGGTGTCCCAAGGGTGGTGAATGGAGGGGAGACTCCCAAACCACCCCCAGCAAGCCACAAGCTCTGGGGGGGCTGATGGAGCCCCAGCAGCACCCATTTTCAACCCCCTCTAATTCTATAGCGCTTAATAACAAGTTGCAGGGATTTGGACAGGAAGCGGAGGGGGCGAGCATGGGACAGATTGGAGGGAAGATTGTGCTGGGGGTGGCAGGGCTGTCAAGCCAGAAACACAAGAGCTGATTAGCATTTCTAATTATAACTGCTGCGCTCAGCCCCATCAGGGCCCATCAGGCAGGCAGAGGCAGCTGCCGGCGTTACACGGAGCCAGCTGTGGATGCCATGCAGGAAGCACGGGTGATCAGCCTCAAATCCTTAAAGGATGCACAGAAAAGAGCATTAGAGCCCAGATTCGTCATCTCCTGAGCTGCGGCAGTGCCTGGGAATGCCAGATGCCATGACAGCCCCCGGGTAGAAATCCCTCTGGTTCATGGGGCTGATCCCAACGGCATTGCTTGGAGGGGGGAGAGCGTGGGCAGGGGGTGGGCATGTGCCCCTCTTTTGGGTCTGGGTCCTGCACCCCTCTTCCATGCAGCAGCTCTGGCTGCTGGGGGTGATGCTGGGTCACCCACTGCTGACATCCCACCCAGGGGAAGGTGGCTGGCAGAGGGTGCTCTGGAGGGGACAAAGGGATGGATGTGTGGAGGTCCTTGCTCACAAGTCAGAGCTGCACTGTACTTTGCTGTTAGCACTAGCTGGCAAGATAATGTATTCAGTATCACAGAATCCCAGAATTATTAAGGTTGGAGAAGACCTCTAAGATCATCCAGTCCAACCATCAGCTCATCACCACCATGCCCACTAAACCATATCCCTGAGTGCTACATCTCATTTTTTTTAACACCTCCAGGGATGGTGACTTGACCACTTCCCTGGGCAGCCTGTTCCAATGTCTGACCAGTCTTTCAGAGAAGATTTTTTTCCTACTATCCAACTTGAACCGAATAACATTATCATGTAATGAGGTAAATATGATGGGCCAGCAAATGACTGTTACAGGGCTGTGGATTGCCTGAGAGCTCCTGTGTCCTGTGCTCTTGGGGATGCGCCTGCAGAGCCGCTGTACAGCTGGGGAGTGATCAGAGGCGAGTGAGCCACACGCTGCGGGTTTAGCGGAGATTAGCAGGGCTTTCGTGGGTGGAGTGACCCAGGAGAAACTGAAGTGACTTAATCAAGGGAGTGAAGGAAAGATTCCCAGGGAGGAGATCAGCATCGACTGCTTTCAGCATCTTGTGGATGCTGACAGCTCTTAGAGGACCACTTTCCCCACCTCCATGTCACACGGAGCAGCTCTGGGTGCCTGTCTCCTGCTGGGACTGAGGCCTGGCAGTGCCGGGGGATTTCTGGGGAGGACAGAGACCCCTTGGACAGGGGCAACACTGTGGGAGAGGGGTGGCAAAGCAGGCATCATCTCCGGTGCCAGGTCGTCCACGTGCCTGGAGGGATATTAACAGGAGACAGGCACCATGGGGAGAGATCCCGCTGCCCTTGCGCATTGAATATGAGATATAATCACACCTGCAGAATTTTTATTACTCTCTTGATTGGATTAATTAATCATTCAGTGATAAGTGCTCATTAGGCATTCCAACGATCAATACTAATCACTTAATTACTCGGTGTATTACAGCTCAGGAAGGTCTGCTCATTCTTAATTAGATTCTCCGGACAATCCACCCCTGAATGTTGCAGAGCCACGCAGCGGAGATTCACGGCATTTCAAGCCTCTCTCTACTTTGGCCCAGGCGTTTCATTTCCCATCGCTGATGAGGGTTTCATTCTGCCCATGTACAAAGGTGGTGGGGGACAAATCCAGCTGAGGAAGGCTCAGGTGAGAGTGAAAATAACCATCTTCAGGCTGGGAGGGAAATAAGGAATTTATTGGTGCTTGAGTAGAAGAGTTATTTCTCTGTAGCTGTGAAGGGAAGCTGTGTTGCAGCATCAGGACCCTCCTCATCCTCACAGCTGGCTCAGCTACTGAGCACCCAGAATCTTCCTGTCCCTGCTGTTTTCCAAATTACCAACCCCACCATAAAAACCCCCCAATAAATCACAGACTCTCTCTTTTACTGGACTAATTAAAACTAAAAATAAGCTGTGTAAGCTCCAGAGAATCATCTTGTCAGCAGGATGTAAAAACCTGCAGGAACCAGAGCTTCAGGCAGCAGAGGTGATGTTAACCCAGCCCATTACTGAAGCAACGCCGCAGGCAATGTCTGCTTGTACGGAGGCGAGCGCGGAGGTCACGGCACCGCGCTGGCTTTGCACAGTGTGAGAGCAGCAGGGATCTCCTCTATGTTAAAGGAAGGCAGCAAACAAGCCGCAGGATTTGGGGTGGTTTGGTTGGGTTTTGTTATGATGCTCATTATTTATCACCGCTGATCAGATGAGGCCAGCGCAGGCTTTTGGTAGTTAGTCCCTGGGCACCTGGTGCTTGACACCCAGTAGGAACCATTGGGTAGGAAGCAACCAGCTTGTTTTCAAAGGTCATTTTCAGCCAAATTCAAAAGGAAGGAAGCAATTTCAAACATGAAAAGGTGACAAATGGATAATCTGAAGAATTATGAATAGTGAGCGAGGAATTATCTTAACAATGGCCTCGTGACTAACCCTCCCAGACCATTTTCCATCATATTTTTGTGTCTCTTTCCCCCTTGCTATCACTTGCCCGCCCGGATGAGAGGCTGGTCCTCATCCCCTGCCTGACACAAAGCAGCCCCTGTCTTGCCTTGAGGTTTCCCTGCCCAGACCCCAACAGGGAGGACAGACACTGC
>NW_010306376.1:0-454 GCF_000700745.2 Antrostomus carolinensis | reverse complement strand
CCGAACAAAAAGCAGCCCCTTTGTTGCCTTGAGGTTTCCCTGCCCAGACACAAACAGGGAGGACAGACACTGCTGCTGCTGCTGCTCGGGTTTTAGATTCAGATGGGGGACAGCGAGGAGGCCAGCACGCAGGGGGCCATGGTCAGTCTCAGCCCTGGGAGGGATGCAGCCCCTGGGCTGTGCTCACAGGTTACCTGCTTCAGACCTGGGGGGCTCTTCCATGCTGACCCCCGAAATAGCTTTGAATAAAACCTGAGCTGCTGTGAGTGTTGGGGGCCAGGGGGATCAGATCAGCATCTCCATGAGCCCCCCTCTGCCAGGGTCAGCCACCACCGGCCCTGGGGCTGGGGGACCCGGCGCAGGACCCCCGGGCTGTGGGGTGAGCCTGGGGATGGGGTCTCCGGGTGGGTGAGATCTCCGGGCTGTGGGGTAAGCCTTGGGGAGGGGGGGAATC
>NW_010306375.1:0-1831 GCF_000700745.2 Antrostomus carolinensis | reverse complement strand
GGACCCCCAGATCCCTTTCCCCTTCACTGCTTCCTATATAATATATTATAATATAATATAATATTCTATTATTTTATTATTCCTAGGATTCTAGAATTATTTCCTTCCTTCCCTCTTGCGATTCCAGAGCGATTTTCTTATCACATCTATTATTCTTGCAATTCTAGAATTCCTTTCCCGTATTCTCACAGTTCCAGAGTGAATTTATTATCCCAATCCTAAATTGGTTTTAGGAGCTTTGTGTTGCAAATGTGAAATGATTTTCTCTTCTTTTTTTTTTTTTTTTTGCCATTCTAGAATTAATTTCTTACATTATTTTTGCAACTCTCGGGTGATTTTCTTATTAATCTTGCAATTCTAGAATGAATTTCCTATTCTTGCTGTTCTGGGATGGTTTTATTGCCTTATTCTTGCAAATCTAGGGCAACTTTCTTATCTTATTCCTGCAATTCCAGAATTGGCTTATTCATGCAAATCTACAATGGTTTTAGCTTATTCTTGCAAGCCTGGAATTATCTTCTGATCTCATTCTTAAAATCTAGGATGATTTTATGTTATTCTTGCAAATCTCGAATTATCTTATTCTTGCGATCTTAGAATTATTTTATTCTTGCAATTCTAGGGTCATTTTATCTTATTCTTGTGATTTTAGAATTATCTTCTTCTCTTGTTCTTGCAAATCCAGGATTATTTTATGTTATTCTTGCAAACCTGGAATTATCTTATGATCTTAGAATTATCTTATTTTATTCTTGCAATTCTAGGGTCATTTTATCTTATTCTCGTGATTTTAGAATTATTTTCTTATCTTATTCTTGCAAATCTCAAATTATTTTATTGTTGTGATCTTAGAATTATTTTCTTATCTTATTCTTGCAAATCTCGGATTATCTTATTCCTGTGGTTTTAGAATTATTCTTGCAAATCTCGAATTATTTTATTCTTGTGATCTTAGAATTATTTTCTTATCTTATTCTTGCATTTCTAGGATTATTATTTTCTTATCTTATTCTTGCAAATCTCAAATTATTTTATTGTTGTGATCTTAGAATTATTTTCTTATCTTATTCTTGCAAATCTCGGATTATCTTATTCCTGTGGTTTTAGAATTATTCTTGCAAATCTCGAATTATTTTATTCTTGTGATCTTAGAATTATTTTCTTATCTTATTCTTGCATTTCTAGGATTATTTTATGTTATTCTTGCAAATCTCGAATTATCTTATTCTTGCGATCTTAGAATTATTTTATTCTTGCAATTCTAGGGTCATTTTATCTTATTCTTGTGATTTTAGAATTATCTTCTTCTCTTGTTCTTGCAAATCCAGGATTATTTTATGTTATTCTTGCAAACCTGGAATTATCTTATGATCTTAGAATTATCTTATTTTATTCTTGCAATTCTAGGGTCATTTTATCTTATTCTCGTGATTTTAGAATTATTTTCTTATCTTATTCTTGCAAATCTCAAATTATTTTATTGTTGTGATCTTAGAATTATTTTCTTATCTTATTCTTGCAAATCTCGGATTATCTTATTCCTGTGGTTTTAGAATTATTTTCTTTTGCCAATCCGGGATGATTTTGGTTTATTCTTGTGACCCTGGAATTATTTCCTCGTTCCTTCTCTCCCTCCGGCGGCCCGGGCGGGTTTTCTCACCCCGTACAATTATTTCTCCCCAATTTTCCCGAATTTCACTTTTTTCTCGTTATTTTCCCGAATCCCGACGGATTTTCCCCGGTACCGGCGCGATCCCAGAGCGCTGCCCCCGCCCCCCCTTCTCCATCCCTCCCGCTGCACCGCGCTTTGCCTAATTACCAACAGCCCCCC
>NW_010306374.1:0-2185 GCF_000700745.2 Antrostomus carolinensis | reverse complement strand
GGGGGGGAAGGGAGCGGGCAATTACAGCCAATCTAAATAATAATAATAAAAACCCGCCAGCGAACAAGGATGCGTCTCTTTTTTTCCCTGTGTGTGGATTATGCAAATAAATCCTGTCGGGTGTAATGTCTTTAATTCGAAAATGTATATATAACCCGGAGATAAGTGATAGGTTAAACCGCCGAAAAATAGGTGCAAATTACGAGATGTGGGATATAAACGGATTCGGATTGTCCAGACACTCCTGAGGGCACGGCGGCTGTTTACTTTCTTATTGTTTTCCCTGTGGTCCGTAGCTGATTACGTTATTCCCCCTCCATCCCCCCCAAAAATAAAAATCTTGGGGATAATTAAGGTTGGAAAAAAAAGAAAAGGGGGGGAGGGTTGCGGGTGGGTGGCCGTGGTGTTTGTTCATCGTAATAAAGTGATAGGTGAGGGCTGGTGGGGCACAGGCAGAATGTTATTTTCGCTCTGGCTGTAGCTGCGGGAGGTGCGTGGGGTGCGCGGCCCGGGGCTCCACGCAGGACTGTGCACGCCGGGAGCCTTCCGCGGCCTGGCCCTTTCCTAATTGCATTTATCACACGAATAAAGGATGGGAAATGCCTAACAATTGTCTTATCGGGAGTATTTACAGCTCTATTTTAATTAACTCTTTTAATTATCGATGTAATAAACTATCGGGTGTATATACATAATAATATACTACAGAAAATAAGATGTGGGCGATGGCTCTTTTGGGGCGTTTTCTCCCTTTCCTCTAGGTACAGAGGTGTGCTTGGTCGGGACTATGGACACACACAGACACAAGCAGAAGCAAAGCCAGATCGGGATGCTGGCTATAAAATAATAATAATAAAAAATAATGAAAGGGTCCCTGATTTTCCGTATTACTGACAATAACAACACCGCTCTCTGCAGGAATATAGCCGCGTTGGAAGGGAGGCCTGCGGAGGGATGGTTTAATCTGAGTGGATTTAAGAAATCGTTGCCTTTGGTATAATTTATGGAAATTAAAAGTGCTTACATTAAACAAATAGTCTGCAAATGTTCTCAGTGATGGGCTCTGCGGCACACACGCTCTTATTTCCAGGTTATGAGTTTCTTAAAAAGAAGATGAATGCTAACTACTTGGATTTTATGTATTTATTGTTCTAATACTCGCCGATTTCTCTAAAAGCCCCAAGGATACAACCTATCGTGTTAACTGTATCGGAAAGAATATACACATTTTCGTATTATTTTTTCCCCCCCCGAACCTACTAGTAACCAATCTAAGGCAAACTATTAAGCAGTCTTGTGGAGATGGGAGATTGCAGCTCCATTTTTTGTCCTTAGCTGCAAATAGAGGTTTAACTTGCAGTAATTAGGTGAGAACTAGCCAAGCATCTTACTATTATGATGCTTGTTAAAAACGCTTCTTTTCTGCATCTGCATTTGAGTGTGTTCCCCTCCACTCTTAATCTTCTTATGGAAATGAAGGCGAACGGCAGGGAACCTGCAGAGACTTAGAGAATGTCCTTGTTAACTGGAATTTCTCAGCATTGCTAATTAGCAGAGTTTGACGACCACCAGTATTGGGGAAAGCTCTGTTTAGCCACTCACAAACCCTTCCGAGGAAGAGCAGACTAATTTTATTTTGTAATTAAAATCTGAAAAGGGCCCTATTTGACAGTTAGGGCTATGAGAGTTTTATCTCCCTGTGAAATAATTACTGCCTTGATAACTCAATTTTCTGCAAAATGTCAACTGTGAGCTCAAAAAGTTTTAATTTCATTACGTTAAGAAAAAAAAAATATGCGAAGACGAAAATATACAGAGAAATTTCCTCTTCCCCCTCTGATGCTCTGATGCCAGGGAAGTTTTAACGCACTAACTCTACCCCAATCTCTGGGGAATTTCAAATATCACATGGTGAGTTTGCGGTAGTGTCCCGAGGAAAGCTGGGGTGATAATACTATGGAATGCCCTAGAATTAAAAGCGCATTTCAAGGGGGTGCGGAGCCAGGGAAGAGGCCGGGGCCAGGGCCGGTGCGAGGTGCAGCAGGACCCCCGCTCCCCGCCCCGCCGGGGCCGCGTCTCCCCAGCCTCCTGCGCGCTCCCGAGGTGGGAAATGCGGGAGTTCCTCGGCCAAATAAATATCTCACAGGGAGACGGACGAAGACAACGGCCGGGGACTAGAAAAAAA
>NW_010306373.1:0-282 GCF_000700745.2 Antrostomus carolinensis | reverse complement strand
GATCCGCAAGTACAAGCGGGGGTCGTGATAGGTTCTTTGATCTCAAGAGTGCAAAAGATACACGGGAAAACAGTATTAATCAAAGCAATAATGCACTTTTATTGTGCCAACATCAACTTTATGCGATAGAGGGGAGAGAGAGAGAGAAGAGGTAAAAAGGATAGTGAGGAGAAAGAGGGGGAAGGGAATATAGCTACCAACGAAGAGACGAGAACCCTCGTGGTCCAGCCAATAGATCCATCTTCTTCCGTGGGGAGATCTCGGAGAGGATTTCTTTGAAAA
>NW_010306372.1:3115-5483 GCF_000700745.2 Antrostomus carolinensis | reverse complement strand
GATAAAAGTGGGTTTGTCACCCATTGGACTCGGTGTTTCCTCCTTGTCACCCTTCCCCAGGTCAACACGGAGCGAGTGGAGGTGAAATCCCACGGCCTTAACCACGTAGAGGGCGGCTGGCCCAAAGACATCAACCCCCAAGATATGGAACAAACCGGCCGCTTCCGCAAGAAAGTGGAGAAAGAAGAGAAATACGTCAACACCATCATCCGCCTCGGCGCTGTAAGGCCCTGCCTGTCCCCTCCCCTCACCCCCCAGCTCCCTGAGTCCCCTCCAGCCCCAACCTGTGCTCTCCCTGCAGCTGATGGGGCACTGCGTCATGCAGAACAACGCCATCGACATCTACGAGGAATACTTTGGAGAGGAGGAGATGGCAGAGGTGGAAGACGAGCCTCCCTCCGCAAAAACCATCAACATCATCAGGTAGCACAACCAGCTGGGCTCACCAGGCTCCCTCCATCCACTGATGGTAAACTGCCCGTGTAGACAGAGGAGCTGGAAATCCCAGTGGCTTTAGGGTAGTGCTGGATCAGGTTATGGATGGAGAGACAGGCAGCAGCCCCCCTGCTCCATAACTGCCTCTGTTCCTCCCCTCCCTGCCCAGGCGCTGTGGAGACAGGCACCAAGAGCAGACACAGCTCTGAGCATCCCCAACAGCGCTTTAGACAGGATCTATGGGTTTGGGTTTGTTGGTGCCTCAATTATTTTCCAATGTCAGGGGCTGTTAGGTCATTTCTAGAAATCAGATCCAGTAACATAATTGGATTCTTAGAAATGTATAACTGGAAAGACTTTATTAAATCATCAACTCCTCTCCCACCACCCAGCCCTCAGCAGAATCATTTCCTGTGCTCAATACTCAAGGGCTGGTGCTTGTTTTAATTGTGATTCCCACAATTGCCTGTGGAAGACAATCATCCCAGGGCGTGACAGCCCTGGCAGCAAACTCACTCACACCTTTCCTTGATGTCTTGTTATCAAAAAGGGATCCAAACATCACCAAGAGGACGGCCACACATCTCTCCTGGCACCCTGATACCTGCAAGAAACTGGCAGTGGCTTACTCCAGCCTGGAGTTCCAGCACAACATGAAAGACATGAGCTTTGACTCGTTCATCTGGGATCTTGGTAAGGGGAAGGAAAAACTCCCCGGTCAGTAATGCTGCTGCTACGGAAGCACTTTGAGTCTTCAAAGCATGTAATGAATCCCTGCAGGGCTCTGGAGGGGGTGAGCAGGGGGCTCGGTTTCTGCTTTGCCCACAGATCAATGCAGAGAAAGGGAGAAATGGGACCTGAAAGTTGTGCAACAGGTGGAAAATAACCACTAAAATCCCAGGGCATGACTGTGTGAGCCAGAGCGCCCGCGACCGCAACAGGAAGCTGAGCCACACTCCTCTTATGTGGTTCTTGTGTTTATACCCTTCACATGGGCTTGTTCAGACAGAAAGAGGCAGCACAAGAAGCCCAGGCTGAGAATTACCCTGTTTTGTCAAAGATTCTCTCAGACCTGTTGTATTTTGGAGTGAAAAACACAAAGAGGAGGGGTTGGGGTACTGTCCCTGGGCTGGAAAGCAAGGACAGGTCAGGTCCCTTCCCTGGCTAAGGTGAGGCATCCTGGTGACATGGGCACCTCATGCATGGAGGGAGCCAGGCGTGGAGGAGCGAGGTGGGATGTCGGGGGGCTGGTGCTCACCCTCCACACTGCCCTTACAATTTATTTATTTTTTTACTCATCACTTCTTGGCAGAAAATCCCCACAAGCCAGAGCTCGTTCTCAAGCCATCATCCCCTCTCATGACCCTGGAGTACAACCCCAAAGACTCACACATCCTGGTGGGAGGATGCTACAACGGGCAGATAGGTAAGGAAGCTGGATTAGGTGGGAGAACATCCTAACGAGGGCTTGTTTTAATTCAGCAAGAGCCTGGTTCCAGCACTCATAGAGGATGTAATGTCATTAGTGCTGTGACTGGGAACATCCTGAAGCCCTGGGGCTTGGTGTGTGGAGAACAGGGGCACGTGTCTGGTTCTTCTGGAGCTGGGAATTGCAGGGGGAGCACCCAGTGAGGTTTGCTTCCCATTCTGGCTTGACCAGTGGGGCAGCATCTCCTCAGGGAACACATGGCAAGCAAAGGGAGCTGGTGCAGATCTTGACAGCTCCTTTTCCTTCCCAGCTTACTGGGACACCAGGAAAGGGGAGCTGCCTGTGGAGGTGTCCACCGTGGAGTTGGGCCACAGGGATCCCGTGTACGGAACCATCTGGCTGCAGTCCAAAACAGGCACTGAGTGCTTCTCCGCTTCCACCGACGGGCAGGTAAAGGGCAGGGGCAGGGCAGGGTGCCAGGCACACCCCCAGGGGCCAAGCCGG
>NW_010306372.1:1385-3070 GCF_000700745.2 Antrostomus carolinensis | reverse complement strand
CGCCCCAAAAGATCTTCCCCTGCCTGCCCTGCCTGTCACCAGCTTGTCACAGCACCACGGGAAGCAGGTCCCCAGGCTGGCAGCATGGGCTGGCACGGGTCAGCTGCCTGGCTCCAGGACACTCAGCTCCCCAGCACCTGCAGCCCCTTCCCACTCCTCATCCCTTGTAGGTCCTTTGGTGGGACATCAGGAAGCTGTCTGAGCCCACCGAGACCCTGGTCTTGGACATCACAAGGAGAGGGCTCCTGAAGGAAGCTCTGGGTGCCGTCTCACTGGAGTTTGAGCCCACCATGGTGAGCCCCAGTACCCTCACCTGGGCAGGGGGTGTGAGCTGAGCCGGGTGGGCAGTGCCTGGTCACCTGCATGGGCAGAGCTCCCGGGGCACGGCCCATGCCCAGGGTGACCCAGAGCACCATGCTGCAGCTTGCAGCACATCTCACCCATCTTTAATAATTAGGAGTTGACGTTCTCCCAAAACACAGGGTCTTGCTGACATTTCAGTCTCTAAATCCCCCAGACCGTGGTGGGTCCCAGGGCTCTGTTGTCCCCAGGTGCTGGCTGCCACCAGCTCCCCCCTTGCTGCCCCACTGCCCCCAGCACAGTGGGGTCTCCAACCTGCTGACAGCTGCTCTCTCCTGCTCCCACCCACAGCCCACCAAGTTTATGGTGGGCACAGAGCGGGGCATCATCATCGCCTGCAACCGCAAGGCCAAGACACCAACCGAAAAAATCACCAGCACCTACAGTGGCCACCACGGAGCTGTCTACGCCCTGGCCAGGAACCCTTTCTTCCCCCAAATCTTCCTGACAGTTGGTGACCGGACTGCTCGGATCTGGTCAGAGGAGATCAAGGAATCCTCAATCATGTTGACCAAGTAGGTGTTGGCATGTGTCAGTTTGCCCTGCAAAAACATCTTCTTTTTTGTGGCAGAGCGTGTTCGGGGCTGATGACCAGAAGGGTCTGGTCTGCTGAGGTTGGGTGGGAGGTGGTGGGACAGTCACCAAGATGGGCACTGGAACAGAGGGTGCCCTGGCCTGGGCTCTTGGCTGAAGGTGCTGCACAGGCAGTGGCCATGGGGCCAGCAGGATGGAGGCCACGAGCCCATCCCCGCTGCATCGGGTCTGCTGGCAGGTACCACCTCTCCTACTTGACAGACGGGTGCTGGAGCACGAGGTTGGGTGGGAGGTGGTGGGACAGTCACCAAGATGGGCACTGGAACAGAGGGTGCCCTGGCCTGGGCTCTTGGCTGAAGGTGCTGCACAGGCAGTGGCCATGGGGCCAGCAGGATGGAGGCCACGAGCCCATCCCCGCTGCATCGGGTCTGCTGGCAGGTACCACCTCTCCTACTTGACAGACGGGTGCTGGAGCACCGTGAAGCCGGCCGTGTTCTTCACCACCAGATCAGACGGGACCCTCGATGTCTGGGACTTCCTCATCAAGCAGAAGGACCCTTCCCTCAGCCTCAAGGTTGGATCCCACAGCAGCTCCAGGTCCCTCAACCCTGAGAGGGGAGCGGGGGGTCCTTGGCAGATCTGCCCTGCCTGGAGCGGGCAGAGCCAGGGGACGGAGCTGGGGACAAGCTCCACCAAGCAGCAGCTGTCCCCTCTGCCCTGAGCTCTGCCCAGAGCCCAGTGTGCCCAAAAACGTGCACGTGGGCTCCTGTTATTGACAACCACGTGGATTT
>NW_010306372.1:374-1321 GCF_000700745.2 Antrostomus carolinensis | reverse complement strand
CCCCCCCCCGCCTGTCCTCTGTCCCCAGATCTGTGACGAGCCCCTCTTCAGCCTGCGTCTGCAGGACAACGGGTACATCGTTGGCTGCGGCTCGAAGCTGGGCACTGTCACCTTGCTGGAAATCTCCGGGCTCTGCACCCTCCAGAAGAACGAGAAGAACCTGGCCAACGCTGTACGTGCGCTTTGGGGCACGAGCTGCTGTGCCAGGTCACAGCAAAGCCCTGGGCATGGCTGGCACGTCACTGTCCCCACACACAGCAGCACTGGCAGCGAGCCCTGCGCTGTCCCCGTGCAGAGCACGCTGTCCCGTGGTGTCCCCTGTACCTCTCAGCACGCTCCATCCTAGATGTTCGAGCGGGAGACGAGGCGGGAGAAGGTTCTGGAGGCTCGACACCGGGAAATGCGGCTGAAGGAGCGCGCCAGGTCCGAGGCCCAGGAGACAGAGGAGGAGAAGAAGGCGGAGGAGAGTCCCCAGGAGGTGTTTGACCAAGTCCGCAGGGAATACTTCGAAGTCATCGAATCAGAGCTGCAGAGGAGGGTGCAGGCAGAGACCCAGCACCTGCATGACAAGGTACTGGGGATGGGAGGAACCAGCACCCACAGCAGGGACCCCCCTGCCATGGGGCTGGGGACACGGATCAGCTTCTGCCTTTCAGGTTAAAGACCTCCTAGGAGATGAAGTGGCTGCACGGGGGGAAGAGAACTGTGTGGTCCCAGACAAGGGCGAGGAGGAGGAGAAGGAGAAGGAGGAGAAGGATGCTGCCAAGGTCAGCACGCTCCAGCTTCGCGTGGCTTTCCCCCTCCTTGCTGGGGTTGCTGCTCTGGGGCTCGTGTGGGGATGGAGCTGCTGTCCCTGAGCTGGGCTGAGCTCATGGGGTCTCTGCCTCGTTGGGGGGCGAGCAGAGACCACCACACAGCTCTCTGGCCCCACGCAGCTCCCTGACCCC
>NW_010306372.1:0-276 GCF_000700745.2 Antrostomus carolinensis | reverse complement strand
GCATTAGCCGAGACGGGACCGGTGGGTCAGGCAGAAGCCCTGGCCCTGGTCACAGATGCTCCCTGGACATTTGCCCTCCTGATTTATTTTTTTCTTTGAGGTGAATAAACAGAGTTTCCTGTTTTGTCACAGCAGGGCTGAGCAGAGAGTGGGAAAGTCGCCTCCTCTCCATCTCCTTTCCTCAAGCTGCATCAAAGCCAGCTACCGCCCACGGCAGAGCACTCACAGCAGCGGAGTGTCCCTTGGTGTGTCCCCAACCCGGGGAGCAGGGTGGCT
>NW_010306371.1:16176-33252 GCF_000700745.2 Antrostomus carolinensis | reverse complement strand
GCGCTCCCTGCGGCGTCCCCGTACTGCATTGCGGGGAAATACCGCCCGCTCCGCTGGCTCCTCCCTGCACCCTCCGCCGAACCACGGGGCTGTTCCCCGGGGACGGGTGTCCCGTTAGCACAGTCCCGCCTCGCGGTTCTGCCCCTGCCCGGGCGCTGGGGCCGGGCCGTGGCAGCCGCAGTCGGAGCCGGCACCGAGCGCTCGGCAGTTGCAGGGTTTGGTAGGGTGATGGCACTAGATAGACTCGCTTTGCACCAGACCTTCTCCCTCGCTTTGTCTGCTCCGTGTCCGTTATTCTCGCTTTTTAAATACGCGTACGCTGTCAGCGTCACATAATTAACCTTGAGCACATTTATATGCATAACTCTTCTATGTGCTACCAATGAAATAGTGGAGAGTGTATGGGCACCTCACTGGAACACTGATTTCGCATTACTGCTAAAAAGCTGCAATAGATCTTCCTCTTTTTTTTTTTTTTTTCTCTGTACGTGCACGGAGCTGCAAACTGAGTGTCCTTTGAGTGGTGATTCTGGTGGACTTGCAAAATAAATACAGTTGAGGGCTGGTGCCTCATCCCCAGCCTGATTCACAGTGGTGCTGTCCTGTCCTGTTCTGTGCTGAGTGAGACCCGTCCTGGTGGGACTTGCTGTGCTCATCTGGGGAAACTGCTGTGGTGCCTGGGTTGGGGCAGAGCCTTCCTCTGGAAGGAGGGATGAAGAGATGGTGCTCAGTGTGGCACGTTCAAGCAGGGAGTGCCTCAAAGGCTGGACCTGGTAAAGGGATGAGTATACTCTGTGCAGCTGATACTCACAACACTCTTTTAGATGAAGCATTATAAACGTGGCCTGGATCAGTCCAAATGACTGACTGAATTTATTTGTTATATGCTGACAGTTGCCCTTAGGATGTAATCCCTCAGCTCTTTACCCACCCCACCACACATGATAGATAGTGTTAAAGCAAAGCCTGGCGTGTCAGTTTTACTCCAATGCTCGCTGTCACCCACAGGTAGCGCTAGCAAATCGAGCTCTCCTTTGCAGATCTATCACCACAGAGACCACAAAGCTTGCTGGTTTTTTTTGTTTTAAAGTGTGCTCCACAGCCATGCTTTTGCCCCTATTTCCTCTCATCTGGAGAGAAGCGCAAGTTAGCTAGTAAAGCCTGCACGCTATGCGTGTGGTCTTACAGCATGCTCACTTAAAGACTGGAAATGAAAGCTGGTTGTCTTAACCTTACCGAATGTTACTGAACACCACAAAAGATTATTTGTGTGGGTGTCTCTTCTGTTTGTGGTCTCTCTAACCTCTGCCTGGCTCTTCATAACTAAGAAGGATGTTTGCAGTGTACTCAACTGCTCAATTTAAAAAGAGAAGCGTCTGTCTGTTTAATTAATGCATTTAATGTTCAATTCAAACAATGCCTAAATGCTTTGCTAGGCACTTAGTGTTCGTGTCGGCCACTTGATACAGCAGGGGTGGGATGAGTGGAAGGGGAAAAAGCCATGGGCCTGGAAGGCAGGGTGTGCTGAAAAAAGGCATAAGGCATCTTGCTGAAATGGCTTGATAGAGAGGCACTGCACAACTGGACATCAAGAGCTCATGTTGTAAACAGGCGATGAAAGGAGACATAATTGTTGTCTGTGTTTTACTGCAAATAGGAGAATGTCAACTGTAAACATGAGTTAATGGCAAAAAGTCAAAGTAACTTGTTGAGGGTCATGCAGAAAAAATGGTGGATTTCAGATTTAAAGCCAAGTCTGAACACATGGCTCCTTTTCTCTGAAGATCAGCCTGGAGCAGGGGACAATCTTATTCAACACATTCCCTTCTCCACAGCTCTCACTAAAATCTTTGAGACCTGCATTTACCCCCCTGCTCAGTCCAGGCCCCGTCAGGTGCACATCTAGACCTGAATGCAGGGCTGTGTTGCATTTGCAGTATTTTTGTATGTTTGCACGTAACACCCTGTCCTGTTCTCATCCTGGGATGGGCTTGGACAACAGGATCCTTGTTCTGCTATGCTTCAGTTTATTGTTTGTGTGAAGGGGGAGCATTGCTTGCCCACATAGTCCAAAGCAGCGTCTGGGTCTCCTTGCCAGCCTAGTCATTGCCTTGTTGCTATGTGCACATTTACATGCATATGAAAATGTCACCGGGCTTCGTTAACGCTCCTTTAAAGGTGCCTGGGCGCTCAGTTCAGTCTGAAACTGAAGCTCTGAGGGCTGGACGCTGTTCTGGGAAATCAAATTCCTTGTCCTAAAGGTCACCAGTCTTCAGTGTGCGTTGATTTAGTAAGTGGCATGAACAGATGGGAAGGAGACAGGGCAGCATGGAAATGTTGGCTAATATCTAATGGTTGCACTGAAGTCAAGTTCTTCTTGGAAATACTGTCCCTCTGCCTTGTATTTTCCAATTGTTTCAGAGTTTGCTCTTTCTGTAGGATCTCATTTTCATTTGTTCCATAGCTGGAGGCAAGAACGGGGAGCCGAGGCCCTTTCTTTCGCCTGTGTTCTGCTGCGTTGAGGCACGGACCCGCTGTGCTGCTTTTGTACAGAGGCAGCAGGCTGTGATCCTGGGGACTGACACTGGGTTCCTCTGGTCTCAACTCGCAGAAGGGTCTTGAAGCCAGCTTGGGGTGAGAAATGGGAAGAACCACAGCCTCGTGGTGTGATAAATTTGGCTGACCCTTTGTTTCAAAGCTTCACAGGTCTGGTGTGTTCCTGGCCTCTCATCCCCACACTTACCATTGTGGCCGACAGGAGCACTGGGCCCTGTTCTCTGAGGTGCAACAGCCTCATTCCATGGCTTGTGGCCTTTCTCACCTCTGTGCTAGGTAATTGCAATTAAGCTATCTAGTATTTCCTTCCCCCCACCCTCCCCCAGAAACTGTAGATAGTGGGGAATGTGATAAGCTGCTTAAATAATTGCCTGCCAGCTGGCTTACAAGAACTTTTAATGTGCTTGCTTTTGGCCTATAAAGCTCTAATAATTTGGAGTCCAGCCAAAACATCCTTTCTTCTTGAGTGGTAATGTGGCAGCTCTGATTTTCAGAGGCAGGAAGTTCTCAGGGGAGCCGGCATTAGTTTCCCTTTTTGTTTTGCTGGAGTTCACACTCAATGTTGAAACGTAGCTTTATGGTTTGAGAGTTCCACATGGGCATTCCTACAGCCCTGCTCGTGAGCTGTTATATAGCAGGAGACAAGTGTGTTACGGCTGGTTGTGCCTCGGAGAGCGGGAAGCCTTTTAGGGAACATCCTTCACAAGCTCTCAGGGGTTCCTGTAGCTCTTTTCTCACACACGTGCTGCTCCGCATCCTCCCGAGCAGCCCCCGGAGCAGCACATAAATATATCACCGCTCCCTGGTCTCTGCAGAGACACTGGGTGCATCCAGACAGAGATGTCCTGTCAGGTGGGATGGGAAGAGAAGCAGTTTCTGATCAGCATGGGAGAGCTGCATAAAGTGACAGTGTAGGTTATTGTCATATTAATTCTGGTATTTGTGTACAATATTCCAGTTTTTGACATCCTAGCTTGCCCAAATCCCCTTCAAAAGCACTAGGCCCCCACTCTGTTCAGTTTGGTGAGTTAATTGGGCTGCTTTGTGCGTCTGTGTCCCTCTGGTGCTGCATGCTGTGCTGCTCTGTGGCTGGCCGAGCCTGTTTATCTGTGTGCCTCGGCAGCCCTGACCAGATGTCACCAGCTTATTTAAATGCTGGCATGCATCCAGGTGTGCCTCACTGCAATTCCAGCTTGTGAGAGTTTACACATCTGGAGCATGGGATGTGGCCTCTGACATACTCAGTGGTGTCTACAGAGGATTGCTGATGAGAAAGGATTTGATGTGCTCTCATCCTTTGCAGACACCACCATGATAGAAAGTACAGATGCAAGCACACGACTTGCCCATTGCACATCCAGAGTGTTGTGGAGTTACAGAAGTGTAATGAACAAAAACAAGAGCTGTGACCTCCCGAGTACCTTTGTTCTCTGTATTTGCTGTGCTATGACCACAAAATCTCACCCAACAGCCCCTTTGGGAGCTGGCTCTGGGTCCTGACCCAGGACTCGGTATTCCCTTGGTCCAGAAAAAACAGCAGCAGTCAAGCGAACCTGTGAGTGCTACAGCACGTTATACTCCAGTTGTGATGCTTTGCTCCTGCACCGACAGTGAGTGGTGGGATGGGGTTCCCGAGTGTGTTCTGGGTGTGAGCTGGTGCTACCAATTTTGGGTGATTATCATCCTGTGGGAGGGCTGGAGGAAGACACCCTTCCTTCCTTGCTGGGTTGCTCTGAGTTCCCAGAGCAGTTGCTACAATAGCTTGTTAATTTTGCTGTGCTGATTTTGTGTCATTGCTTGATTTTTCATGTTAGAAGAAAACCTCGTTGTTGTGGGGCTCTTCTTTACAGATGGTAATTCGACTCTGACCTGGACACCAGCTTGGAGCTACTGGACTGAGAAGTGTCTACTTGGCATATCTTTGCTAGTCTCTGAACTGCATTTTTCCCTGCCTCTGAAGGATGCACTAGGGTCCTCAAGTATAAGGGTGACAATCAGAGGTGCGTGCAGCAATTTCTGAGTGCTAGAGGCCAAGGAGGTAAAGGTAGGACTGGGCCACGCTTCTTACTGACTTCCAGTACAATCAAAAGGGGAAAGTAAATAAGTTAAAGACATTTTTAAATGAAGAGAGTAAGGGAATGCTATAATTGTTGACAATTGTAAAGTACCCATGCACGGTGTGAGGATACAGCAGATGTGTGGACCTTGCAGCCTGCCCAGCTAAGGACCAAACAGACAAAAGTGGGAAGAAACTTCCTACCTGAGATATGAATGAAGTCAAAGAGCTGTCTGTTGGCGTGAGTCCAGGGACAGATGTTCAGTAAAGAATTTTAGATTACACAAGAAAGATGTTAGGGTTCATGAAAAAAGGAGGTGTCCTTGCAGTTTGCTAGTTTAACTCGTAGTGAAAGGTTGTGGTGGGTAATTCTGCAGGGCATGGGGAGAAAAGGCCAAGATGTGAGACACAGCATTCAGGGCAGATACCACCTGGCCTCACAGGGTACCTCAGATCTATGGTACGTTTATTTACAAAGCAAATGGCTTGAATTAGGAAAATAAAACAAAAAAAATGCACTTTTGGTCATTATTATAAATATATAACTGGGGCAGGGAAAATTACATCAATAGAGGGTCTCTACAGACTAGCCCCAGGCCCTGGTGACCTTCTCCCAAGGAGGGCAGGATGCCTGCCTGGTGTGTTCTGGGTGCTGCAAAGTGGCTGTGACCCTCCCACCCTTGTCATGGGCGTCTGGCTGTGGCCGCACGGTTCCCCCGGCACTGCTGGGCTCTTGTCTCTGCCTCGCCAGCCCTTCCCGGCCAGCGCTGGGAGCTCAGCTCTCTACTCCTCAGCCCAGCGTCCCTGCCTGATAGCTTTCAAACCAGCTCCTTTGTGCTCAGTCCCATGTCACCCCTTCCACAGAAGCTGGATTTCTTCTGAATGTCTGCAGTGTGACCTGATTATTTTTCCTGTCCTTCCTTGCCCTCCTTTTTAATAATGTCTACAGAAAAGCTGGCAGAGTTCAGTTATATCAGTCATGCTGACTGATAGTGCTGCCTCTTCTCTTGGGATTCCTCCTCTTTTCTGTCCCTCCAGCATTCATTTCAGATTTAGCTATCAGCCCTCTAAAGACAGGGTATTGCCTTTGTTCTGTGTTTGTACAGCATGGAGCACAGCGGAGTCCCCAGCTGTGACCAAGGTTCCCAATGCCACAACGATAAAAGTGAATAGATCAGTAATGAGAAGAGGCAGCTGCTGCCATCTGAAAAGATTCAGTTTTGGTGCTGGTTTCAGTGAAATCGGGATTGGATCTAAGGCTCCTCTTCTATTGCGGCTCCCTGTAGGGGTTGACATTAAAATAAAGACAAAAACTTTAGACTGCATTGAAAGTCATGGAAATCGGCCCGGCATTGCTATTTAATGCTGTTAGACTGTGTTATTCTGATGCTAAGGCAGACGTACCAGCTTGCAGATATTTAATGTGAAATTACTGGGTTTCTGGCAGTAGCTGTGTTTCTGCATTTTTTACAGAGCCTTGGGTAGGAGGCTGAGCCATCATGGCACAGCGTGGGGTCATCCAGAGCTGTGGTGGTGGCACTGGGAAGGAGACTTGGTGAGGAGCACCGCAGTGAATAGTTCTGAGTTCTTTTCCTCCTTCTAGCACTAGAAGGCATCTGGGTACTCTGTTGTGGTGCTGGCTGATTGAAGTACTGCTTTGCTGACTTTAAAATGTTCCAGTGGCTATTATTAAAGAGATCACCAAATAATTCACTGAGATCAAACTTGAGAAATTTCATGCTGAAATGCAAATTTCTTCATGTTTCACACAGATCAACTTGCTACTGCAGTTTTATTTGGCATTGGTAATATGTTTCATGTCCAGTTCCTTCCAAAGCCTGCTTCCCCCCTGCCCCTCTTCCAACCCTTTTATCTTCCCAGATAGGTCTGTCTCCAGGTTCACATCGCAGATGTGAGATCTGCCTTGAGTCCTTTACTGAGACACTATTTGAATTCATAGATTATCCCAGTGACCTGGATATCCAATTTACCTGATGTCCAAAAGATGGCCAGTTGTTACCTTAGTTCCAGGCTGTTCAGCACAAGCTGCCATCACATAATAGCAACTTTCTTCCCCAGCTCCTTGCTGTTTAAATTGTATATTATTTTCTGGTTCCCACAGACAAAAAGCTGAATCACTCTGTGAGCTGTTTAAATGTGAAGAAAGCAAAGCAAAAATTAGAAAGGCAGCGTTATCTAGCGTGGCTTACTTGTTTTAAGTCTAGAGACAGTAGGCAAGGATCTGCAGCCATTGTGCTATGCACTGTGTACTTATGACAAAAGGACTCTGCCCCTAAGGACCTTATGAGTATAACCCTAGGCAAAAATTGCTGCCTGTTTTTCTTGACATTTTTCAGAGGCAAATCAGTCATCTTATGAAGAGTTACTGTGCCAAATCTGAGGCCTGAATGTGATCTTTGTTCGCTATCTTACAAGAATGTCAGTCTGAAGTACAGTCCTCAAAGCAACCTTAACTGTGAAGTCACTTCTCATATCTCTGCAGTCCATTCCCATTAGACTTCTTTTAAATCTTTTTTTTTTTTTTTTAATCTAGAAAATAATTTGTCTTCTAGTCCTTTTGTACTTAAAATGATTCCACATAATTTCACTACGGTTCTTTCATCTCTTTGCAAAATCTGGGATGGCTCCTATCTGGCTCTGGAAATACTGTCTTCAGACATCCTCGTTAATTGATTCCTTACTCTGGCTCAGCATAGGAACCGATGTTACTTCTCTCTCCCTGGGGAAATACGAGCCTGTGCACATCTGTCCCGTCTCCCTTTGTGCTTAGCCAGGCAAAGAATCGCTCACGTTTTGTGTTCTCCAGCACTGACTGCTTATCGCCCAGCTCTCAGTATTTGGTATCAGCCTGGCTCTTTCTCATAGCCCAAAGATTTTGTTATTACAGAGGGAGATTTTCTTCCATTATCTGCCTTATTTTCAAAAGCTCTTTAATCCTTTTACTCTCCTGTATGGTAAAACTTGTCTACTGTGGTGTGTCTGTGGTGTTAGCTCCTTAGTGACAACACAGCAAGCGTGCAAAATGGCACCGGAGATGGGTTTTGCCCACTGAATTAGGTACATCAGGCTCCTCTGAAATCTGCAGCTTCTGGCTTTTCCACTTTCCCAGCTAGACAAACACAGCTAATGCCTTGCCCCAAAGGTACCTCTTCCTTTTCTTTCTTGGCTTACTTGTGTTCTCCTTATGCTCTATTTCATGCTGCTTGAACCTGTTTCTGCCTTCACGTGGGTGGAGTTAGAACAATATAAAACTTGTAAAAGCCACAAAGACAGTTGGGTCTTGCCTATCTGAATGCAAGCTTGCTGCCACCTGAGCTAATCTGCCTGCTTGTACAGCTCTGGCACCACAGGTTCCATCACCAGGTTTTGCCATTTCAGTCTCATTTTCACCCTAGTTACCAAGGCATTTCCCTGGCCTGGATCTAGTTACCTTAGGGATTAATTGATCCATCATGATTTTGACCTCCTGCACCATCCACTCCCCATGAAATGATGGGGCTGTCATGCCTGAAGCAAGAACGTTGTGTGTGACAGACAGCTTTCTTTGTGACTTGTCTGGGATCACAGGCTTCGCTTCTAAAAGATACTAGAATGGCAAGAATCTCAGCACAATATAGGACCCATTTTTTTAATCTGCTGTCTTAATCACAGCCTTATTAGTACAAGGTTTTATTATTCATTGGGATTTGATTTTATTCACAGGATCAGAGAGGAAGCTATTTATTCCTTTATTTTATCATCTCTTGGCATGTCATAAAGCAATTTGATATCACAGCATAAAGAAAATATAACTCTGTAATTGCAAGCAAAGCAAAAAAAAAAAGGTAATAAGCCCCCTGAATACGTTTGTCTTCCCTTTGCTGCTGGTGTATAAACTGTGAGTGTACGTAGAGTACATCCATCTTCCTTTTTTAACATGAAAACAGCAGATGGGGCACATGGCTTTTTCTGAAGGTTATAGTGTGTGCAGCAGCGAGGATTGGCAGGGTTATTGTGTGTAAAGCCAGTGGGGGCTTTATCTTCGCTCAGAAATAGGGGTTTGCTTCACATTTCCATTTTGATTAGCAATAATGATACAAAGGCAAATTTTCTGTGTGAGGAAGAGCTGCTAATAAAGTGACCTTTCAAAATTAAGTAGCTCATTGAAGTGCCGTACCACAATAAGAGTATACAAGGCTGGTCCCAGCTGCGGCAGGCAGGGAAGCTGGTTGGGAATCCAGAGAAACGTGGAATGGGAAGCCTGAAGTGGATGAACAGCACATGGTGGCACAGAAATGGTAGCAAAGAGCAACGGCCAGGTGCTGGTTGCAGCTCCAGAGGGGCTGATCTTTGAAAGGATCTAGAAGTGTGAAAGGCCGGGGCAGAGAGTGTTCCTAGCGAGGTTTCTGGGCATGGGGTTGTGCAGTTAAGGGACTTGGCTATTGTCCTGCCAGTGCCATAACACCGGTTGTGCCTGGATGCTGTTGGGAATGTGGTTGCATGGCTCTACTCATGGTAAACACAGATAGATTTGGGGCTGTTTTGTGGAGTCCTCTTGGATACAGGTGGAGAGCGCTTAATACCACGCTGGTCCTAATTCAAAACCCCGGTTTCTATGTAGGAATTATTTGCCGTTAAACTCCAGCTACGCAGCCTTTGGCAAGAGACATGAATCAATTTGTCCAGCTTTTCTTTTCTGTTTTGTCTCTGTGTGAAGGCTGATGCCCAGTGTGTGCCAAGGGGGCCTTTCAGACCCAATAATGCGCCCTTGTGTCTCGTAGCATGCGTGGAATTTGCATAGGCTGTGCTGGGACAGGCAGGTTTCTTTTGTTGCTGGAAACAAGGAGCAAGTTCTTTTCCCTGTCTCTGCTTCCTAATGCCTCTCCAAAAGCTCTCAGCAGTCATGTAAGAAATTTATTTTTTTCTATTTATTTTTTTGCGTTAAATGTTGTTAAACTTTGTGCAACTTGTAAGGCTGGCTCTGCGGAGAAGTCGTGTCAGTCAGTTCTAGTTGACAAAATTGTTTAATTTTCTTTCTCTGAATCTAGATATCTAATTGTCAGAGGGAGCAGTTAATCTGTGATGCTTGATGTAACTGCTGCAAAGTATTTGCATATCTTCTCTGTGGGGAAACAAAACTGCTAGTGAGTGAATAACAGTGCACGGATCATTGCAGGCAGGGTCACTGGGCCTATACATTTGCTATTAACCCTTCTCAGGATCCGTATTGCCCCAGAATGAGTTGTCATGGGTTTCGGGCAAAGGGCTCGCTCCACATTGCGGGCAGAGCTGGCACTTGTTTGTGCATTGTAGCAAATGTGGTCAGATCGATTGGCAGCTGCTCTTTGGCAGCTGATACCGAGTTGTTGCGTTTCTGTCTTGATTTATTGCAGATAACAAACTGCTGAAAAACAGTCTAGGAGGTACTCAGGAAAATATGGCCCCCATTTGGAGTCAGCAGCATGCTCACCAGGCCACTCTGAGCCATGCAGCTGGGAGCCTTTACGAGCTTGCTAAAATTTTAGATGACCTGGCAGATTGCCTTGCAGTCTGCCTTGCAGACCTTCCTCCTCTCCGTTGTCTTGAAGGAGTCTTTAACATCCGTGCAGAGCAGTGGCAAGGGGAGAGGGTTTCATACACTTTCTCACGATGCAAGTATTGCTGAGAACCTGGTTTCTTCTGATTTCAGCAAGTATCTTTCTCCTTGTGGAGCCTGAGTCCCAGCTTTTATTCTCTTTTTCTGATCACACATCCCGGAAATCACACCAAGATGGTCTTTCAGGTCAAAGATGCAGTAGCTCAGATAAGTTGCTTAGATCTCTGAACTAGTAGCTGATGTGCTCTGTTGCTTGAACCGATGGATGTAAGGTCCAGTGTGTTGCTTTCGCTGGCAGAAGCAGTGAGCACAGATGCCCAGTGTGGTCCGAACATGGAGATGTGGCCTTCACCCCTCAGCAGAGGCAGGGCAGGGTGCTCTGGTCTGCTGTGGGAGAGCCTGCTTTGGAGGGAAAGCCTTTAGTGGCCTTGGGGGTGACTGGCAGAGCACATCCTTCACCCCAGGTGCTACACCACACCTTGGGGACATCCTTGGTCCATGAGCACAGCACTTCTGTCACCTGTGCGCTTGGCAGCTGCTCTTGTGCAATGGTGTTCAATGGGAGCTCACAGCTGAGGAGGGATGTTGAAACAATGGAAAGGGAAGTATTCTCTAAGAGCCCAAGAAGGATGAAAGGATGGGGGAATGTCACACAGTGAAAGCACACAGTGTGTGCAAGCTGGGTGAGTAGGCAGCCTCCACCCAGAGCCCTGGAAGAACAGGCAAACCAACTCACAGGGCCAGACCAGCACTTTACAGCAGAGTATGACATCAGGCAGTAGCTTGTGACTGGAGAATAATGATGCTAATCCTCACATTAAAGTAAAAGAGGGGCAGGAGAAGCAAGCTAGGCAACTCTAGCCTGTGGACTTGACTTCAGAAGCATGTGTTTGAAAAAGTAGGGAGGAGATGGTAATGGAAGACCTAGAGGTAGATGGAAATTGGGATAAGCTTTAAGTGTGAGTATTAAGAGCACTGGTTAACCTGAAATGCCCCTTTCATAACTCTTTATTTTTATTTTAGACATGGTAAATGTAGCTTACCTAACCTCTGGTATAGCTAAGTATCTGTTATAGATAACCCTGAGCAGAGACATGTCTCAGATGCATCCCTTTTCCCATGCCACATGAGGAGCTGTGAAATGGAGACAGTAGACATCAGTAGAGAATAGGGAGACTGGATAAAGGACAGCCTGAAGAAGAAGCAAGAACTGGATGAGCCAAAAAGAGAGGTACTAGAGGATTACAAAGGGTTCCTCGAGAGCTGATCTTGCATGGCTTGTGCTAATACTGATGAGTTCCCACTCGCTCCAGACTCAGAGCGCATAGCCGGGCAGTTATCGTAGCTGGCAGAGAGCAGGAACCAAGATTTGGCAGCTTGGCTCCTGGGAGCATTTGTCCACGTTCCTCGCAGAACTGCGGGTTGTTGTTGTTGTTGTATGCTTGTGATCTTAAAAACAGAGTCCCAGGGCATGGAACTTTCTATTTGTTGATAGGAGGGTAGTGATGATGGAACAGCAATGGGAACTGATGAGTAAAAGCTGGCCATGAAGAAAAGATTGGGATTTAGACTTTCAGGCCATGGGGAGTGAATTTCTAGGGAGGAAAGGAGACAGAACCAAACTTATTTATGATTGGGAATGGTAAGTTAATGTAAAATATGGGATGTCAGAGCTGCCTGAGCTAGGAGGATGTAGATACAGTGAAAGTTTTAGTTGGGTGTTGTCATGTGTTGCACGTGTTACCGTCACGTTATGGAGTGCTAGTCTGGGGCTGTGTTGTACAGACAGGCCAGAAATTATTTTGCTCCTAAGGGAAATGTCACTGCACCGTGCTGAACGCTCACCAAAGACAGACAGTGCTGATGGTGTAGACTGGTAGCTCCTTGTCAGCAGATGTCTCCTTCAGGGCAGATCAGCTGGCTGTAAAAAACAAAGCAATGAGGAGTTACTGTATTTTTTTTTTCTCCTTCCCTTTTTTCCAGTGATGCCATCTGCAATTTTGTCATTTGCAATGACTCCTCCCTCCGCAGCCAGCCCATCATCTTCAATCCTGACTTCTTTGTGGAAAAGCTGCGCCATGAAAAACCAGAGGTGTTCACAGAGCTGGTTGTCAGCAACATTACCAGGCTCATTGACTTGCCTGGGGCAGAGCTGGCCCAGCTAATGGGAGAGGAGGACCCAAAGCTGCCTGGGACAAACAGCACAGCCTCTGGATTTTTTCGTTCTCTGATGTCTCTGAAGCGCAAGGGTGAGTAAGCCATGAGGTCTGATGCCCGCCTTTAGGGTGGTGCTGACTGTCATCATCTGTTACACAGAGTTTACAGAACTTTCAGTGTAGGCCTGTTGTTTTGAGTTTGTCAATGCTTAGTACTGTAGGTTTGTAATCTCTGAGAATTACTCTAGAAAGGAATAAAACAGAGGCCAGGAGGTTCATACTGGATATGCCCTGCTACTTCTAGAGTACCCTTCTTCTGGGGAATATTGCTGTGGGTTACGTCAGGTTGGCCTTGGTGGGTCAGCTGCTCACTGTGCTCAGTGCAGCATGAACTGCAGAGGTACAGCTTTGGTCCCTGAGTGTTTCTGGTCTGACTGTGGATAGTGCTGAGCTGGAGAGGGGTGGCTGAACACACTGCAAGTTCTTCCAACACACACCGAGGTGTCCTTGTTTCTCTGCTTGTTTGTGTTCCTGGGAGTCCATGCTGTTTTCCCTAGCTCATTAGATTTCGTCATTAGTGATGGAATATCAGCAAAGGCTGAGAGCATCAGGTTCCATGAAGAACAAGAATGCCTAGGTATCCTAGGCCACTGACTTAATTCAAGGCCCAGTGTCTCCTTCAGTTGCTGTTCCAGCTCTCTGGAAGGTCTTGTTTGTGCAGCTCAGAAATCTGTAAGCATCTCCTGTCCAAATACCAGTACCAGTATCCACGTCCCAGTCCAGCGAGTCAGCAGCAAAGCTCTGAAGACTGACTCTGCTCAAGTGCGGATTTAACCCTAGGAGATGACATGTTTCTCTCTCTGAGACAAGCATTCAGCAGGAGTTTTCTTCTGGTAAACTGACTATTCTTCTCTTTCAAATTGATCTGTCTTGGCTATGAAACATTAGCCCCAGGCCCCTTCTTAGAAGTCTTGAGACTTGCTTTTGAGCACAGTTGTGTTTGGATCCTCTCCTCTTCACTGCTTGGCATTTACCACTCTGTTTTGTTGCAACTAAAAGGGTGTTCTTGGGGTGTGTGTGTGCCTTCTCCCACCTCTGCCCACAGTCGAGGGGAGCCTCATTCTCCTGGTAAGTTCAGTTAAACCTTCTCACTCACCTAGACAGAAACTGCCTCCATCTGGGCACCTCTCACATCCCTCATCAGCTCTGGTTTCCTAGCTAGACTGGCTGTCTGCTGGCAGAGAAGCTGTGGGTAGCTGCCTTCAGATGTTGGCAGCCTGAGGTTGAAAGCTTCTAATTAGTGTTCCCCTTCCTTTGAGCACTTCTGCTATTGTGAGCGCATCTAAGAAGGGAGCTACCACTATGTTTGAGTATGGGTTTGGGATTTTTTTTTTCTCACTTTTATAGAGTTTCTCTAAGTGGTTTTGATTCTACCGAACCTATTCCTCCATTTCATAAGGACAAGCTCTGCAGCCCCACTGCTAAGGCTGAATCTTCTGGTGCTGGCTTCAGACCTCTACTCTGGGCTTACCCAGTGGGAACCCTGGTAGATACACTCACTGTGGGCTGGACAGCACAGAGGGGGAAAATAAAGTACTGCAAATCAAGTCCTTTAGCATCCTTAGGTGAGAATTATTTGATATTGATGTGATTTACCTTGCTGTTCCATAATAACAGGTCTTCACGCTGCCCCCAAACTGCAGTTAGACTGTGCTCATGCCAGTTACTGCTCCTGCCTCTGTTCTGGGAGAGTTGCAGGACACCTTAAATTCAGACAATTGCCACTTGAAAAACAGAAGCAAATGAGTAACCAAGTTGAAAGTGTTTTCTTTGTGTATGGAAACTTCCCTGTTCCCTGACTTCCCTTGTCAAAACATTCTAGCAGGGGCTTGTGCGCCTTCTCTAGCTCGTTTTTTTAAATTATCCGTATTCTGCTGGAGCACTGCTCTTATCAGACCTGGCGTCTCCCGCCATCTCTCTTCCCCAAGAGCTCCTCCTTCCCTCATTCAGTCATCTCCATGGCCATGTGTCTCACTACAGCTACGGCTAGCAGATGTTTCCAAGTCTGCTGGCTGCACTCCCAGGCTGCAATGGCAGTGTCTCCCTGCATTGACAGGCACTGTCTGTGAACTCCTTGGCCATACTCTGAGAAAAAGTAGTTTATGCCTACAGAGAAAATCAGTTTCATGTACTGCGTGTTTCATCTTGGAGCCATCATTTGTTTTTCTTCATGTTATAGACCAGCTAGAACAAACAGGTTTTATTTCTTCAAAGCCAGAGGCCAAGGACCATAGAACTCAGAGCTGATCAAACTGCAAATGCTTACAACTCCCTTTGAGCATTGGGAAACTCAATCTCAAGCTGTTTCTTAGTTTCAGAAGCAATTGTACAATAACATCTAAGCCTTCGTAACTCAGCATCCATTCTCCAGGCACTTCTTTCAAGTTTCTTTGAGAATCGAATTCTCATTCTGGCTTCAAAAGTAAATTGAATTTTTTAGGCCCTGCATGTCTCAAGAAGATGTATTTTCCTTTTCCCTTCCTGGCCACTATTGATTCTATCTGTTGAATGTCTAATGAGTTTAGTTTTCTTCAAGGACAAGAATCTTTTCCCAACCATTCTCTCTCTTTGCACTGAAGCCTTTCAGATCTTACATGTGGATCAAGAGGTCACGCTGCCCTCCTTTCTCCTGCAAGACTGAAGTATGCTTTTTATCAGGGGGAGGTCAGCAAGTTCTTGATTTAACAGGAGGCTGGAGTTTCTGGTGGCTTACCTTGTATTTCAGAAGTCCTGGAAGAAAGTGGAACATTCTTCAGGCAGAATAAATTTAGTTGCACAGGAGAGCTGCTAGAGAAGTGCACAGGGTTAACCAGGTCTTTCCCTCATGCTGTGAGCATCAACACCACAGAACAGTAAGATCTGTAGTACAACAGACCAAAAGCTAGTAAAATCAAAATGTGCTTGGGGGGAGGGAGAGGGCAAGAGAAAGCCTAGCAATCCAAGCAGTGCATTGGTTGATGTGATAAAACTCACCTCCCTCACAAGCTATCAGCTGTCACAATAAGGAGGGAAATCTTGAGCCACAGAGAGCTGGGGTGCAAAGGGCCAGCTTGCCCTCAGAAGTGACCTGTGCTCCTGGTAGTCTGGTCATGGAGAAGGCAGGAATATTCTTTTCTTAAATCTGTTGTCTCTTTGAAGCCTAAGTGCAAGGGCAGGACAAACCCACTCCGTCCCTGGTTCCAGTTCTCAGTCATGTTGCGGTGTGGTCTATCTGGCACCTTGTCTCTAGCTGCAGTCAAAACCTACATGCATCTGAGGGAAGAAGGGGTGCTCCAGGCTCTGGTTGCTGCCAGTGAAGCCCTGGGAGTTGCCTCAGCTTTCTGAGCAGCAGAGCTTGCTGGCTGTATGTATCTGGTGGAAAAAGCCACTCACCAGCAAGACTGCATTTATTAGAAAATACTGTCCTGCTGGATAAACACTCTCTTACCTGGGAAGCCCCTCTCTGGACAAGAACAGTTTTCTGCATCAGTTCAACAAGTACTTTTCAGTTAAATGAGCTTCCCATCTAACATTTCCTTCTATGCAAGGATCTCCTTCCTTTCAATTTAGGTGCTTCTATCTTCTTTTGGGGCTGTAGCCTGTGTTGAATGGAGTTCTGGAGCTGGCAGCTCATGCCTGATCTGTAACAGCCCCACGAGATAAAAGCAGACTCCAGGAGTGAGAGGAGCTGTCAGTGTTCCATATGGAGAAGGGCTCAGCTCATTGCTTTACTACTCTCCTTTTTTCCTAGCTCTTCCTTGTTCAGCTTTCTGATACTTCCTACTTTACTGTATTCCAGCCGAGGCAGCTGACATGGAAAAGAGATTCACTGGAATTAGGGAATTCCAGGGATTACCCATCCCTGAAAAAGAGGCCAGTGTGAGCCAGTTGGATCATGTTTGCTCTCCCCACTAGTGCTTGTTTCCCTCTCTCATAGTCTCATAGCTGCACCTCTTCTTTCTACTCCATGTCAAGCCACAGTGAGGATTAACGTGGACACTCCTTCCCAGTATGGAGTGTGCGAATGTGGCAGGCACCTGGGCAGTCCAGGCTGTCACATCTGCCCTTTCTGCTTTGCTGTTTCCATGAGGTCCAAGCTTGCAGATCATATACCCTTTAAAATTGAAGCATCTGTTCTGGTGGTGTTTTCTTTTCAGGTGCTAGAGAATGTTTACTTTAGCTGATAAAAACTGTAATTAAGCTGAGGTAAGAAGCAGGACAATGAAGCCCTTGTAAGTACAGAGTGGTGAGATGAAGTGACTTATTTGGGAGTGCTTGTGATATCTCACAACTGTGGGGGTCCTTGTGACCTTCACCCTTAGTGTTTTGGTGCTGGTCTTTGCACACTGAGATCCTTTTCTTTGTGAACCACTCATCTCTGTGGCTGTTGGGGTCTGAGCTGCCTGAACATGTTATCTTCTGTTCTGCAGAGAAAGGGGTGGTGTTTGGCTCACCGCTGACAGAAGAAGGCATTGCACAGGTCTCCCAGCTGATCGAGTATCTGCACAAAAGTGAGTGACTCTGTCTTGCTGTCTTCCTATCCCAAGGGGTATCTCTGACCCACCTCAGGTCTCTGGTACAGAGTGAAAAGCTCTGAGCTCTCCGGCAGCAGGAGTTTGGGGCTGAACTAGGCAACTGTTCCCCAGAATTGCCTAGCAGATATGTTAATCTCT
>NW_010306371.1:0-16159 GCF_000700745.2 Antrostomus carolinensis | reverse complement strand
CCTGCTGATGGGAGCCAGCTTGAAGTCATGTCTCTGAATGCAGCTCACTGAGGTTTGCTGCCAGGCTTTGGAAAGGGGAGGGAACTGCTTTAGTAAGAAGATGAGAATCAGCCTCTGATTAATCAGTGGCCTTTTTTTCTCCCCTCTGCCAAGCAGATCTAAGAGCAGAAGGCTTGTTTCGGGTGCCAGGCAACAGCATCAGGCAACAGATCCTAAAGGATGCTCTGAACAGTGGTACAGATATTGACCTGGACTCTGGGGAGTTTCATTCCAATGATGTGGCCACCCTGCTTAAAGTGTTCCTGGGTGAATTACCAGAGCCGCTGCTGACACACAAGCATTTCCATGCCCACCTCAAAATTGCAGGTGAGTGATCAACAAGAGGCAGTCAAGAGCAGAAGGAATGGAGCCAGCCTCCTAGAAAGCTGGTAATGCTCCAGAGCTGCATGCTGGGCTGCAGAAGTGTAATCCTTAAAAGCAGAGTAAGAAATGAATCTTCCTGCCACCTCAGCCTAATGATGTAAAGACTGGAACTGAAAATCCTAAGGAATCAGGCCCAGTCTATCTAGCCCAATCTTCTCTCTCCATCAATATACAGATATCTACAGGAGTAGAGCCCACTCCTGTAACCTGGGTCTCCATCTGTTTTAAGTCTGAGGGTCTCCTGAGCGAGGTGTGGTTTCTATGTACTTAATAACTGTTACTGAACTACCTTATGTGAACTTCCTCTGTCTTACCTTTGATCCATCACAACTCTTAGCAACTGTGTTGTCTTGTGGGAAGAGTACTGCAGATTAATACATCAGGTGGGGAGCTGAGGGGAGAGAGACAGAGACAGACTCCTGCCAAGAACTGTGCAGGAGTTTGAAGGAGATCTGCATGTGAAGAGGGAAGGGTAACTGATTGCAGTAAGCCTGCTGTTAGGGAAGGTAATGGATGTCCTTCATGTTCCATGTTCTGCCTTGTGATTTGGCAGACTTGACGCTGTTTGATGAGAAGGGGAATAAGACCAGCACTCCAGACAAAGAGCGCCAAATTGAAGCCCTCCAGCTGCTGTTTTTGATCCTTCCCGCGCCCAACCGCAGTCTGCTCAAACTGCTGCTGGACTTGCTCTACCAGACCGCCAAGAAGCAGGACAAGAACAAGATGTCTGCCCACAATCTTGCCCTCATGTTTGCGCCCCACATCCTATGGCCCAGAAATGTGAGCGATGCCTCAGTACCTGCGGGTGGGAATAGTGTGAGTTAGGAAGCAGAGGCTTGGCAGGCCTACAGGGGAAGAGCCAAGATGGGAAGATTAAGTATTGGTACAGTGAGGGTTGGAGGCTGGGATGGTGAGTTGGAGCTTCCTGGCAGGACTCAGTCCATGCAGCCCAGACCTGTCATAGGTCTCATTTGCAACTGATGCTTCATCTTTTTCAGTAAAATTGAAAGCAGGGCACAGTCCTGCTTCTTTTAAGAATGATAAGTCAAGACAAACCTTGCAGATCTCTCTGCAAGGGTTCTTGTGCTACTGGTGAACTGTTTGGCCCCAGAGCTGTCTAGTTTTCTTCTCAGAGCAGCTTTGGCTCTGTGAGCTCTGCCCCTCTATCTCCCCAGAGCATGTCTCCTCCTGAGGCACTGTGTGTCTGTGTCGCAGAGACAGCAAGAGCAGCAAAGACCCTTCCTCCTCCCCTTCTAACTGCTGTGCCTTTGGCTTTGTCTCCTTGACAGGTGACAGCAAATGACCTTCAGGAGAATATCACAAAGCTAAACAATGGAGTGACCTTCATGATCAAACACTCTCAGAAACTCTTCAAGGTAAGTGCACTTTGGGGTCTTGCTCTCCCTGGCCCTTTTTTTTTCCCTTTTTCCAGACAGATCCCAGGTGTCGGGTGTATATTTTGTGCGCTCTCTCCTTCGGTAGGAGAAGGAGGATTTCTACAAGAAACTGTTCCTCTAGTGACTAGGGAGGAGGTCTTTGCTGGGCTGGCAGCCCAGGAGGAGGAAGACAGCCCTGGAGGTGGCTTTGCCTGGGCAGGTCAGAAGCACGGTGCAGTGTAACACCACCCTCTGCTGGAACCCAGCACCCGCTGCTCAGTGGGGAAACCAGGTTCCTTGGGGTGGAGAGTGACCGGGCTCCTCTCTGCTTCTGGCAGGGTAAGGAAACTGAGGGAGCTTGTCCTGGATGAGTACTGCCAAGAGCTGGATCCCTAATACAGCAGGTCATTTTCTTCTGAACTTCTCTGGAAGTGACTGTCAATACTGTTACAGGCACAGAGTTGGGCCTCTGTCTAGCTCAAAGTGGGGTGTGGTCAGGAATGTGGGGCTGCCTGCAAGTTCCCCCAAGGAACTGTTTCTGCAACAGGTTGTCTCTTGACTTCTCAGGGCCTTCCTGGTCACTGTAGGCATCTTCTCTCTGCAGAGAGTCCTCCTATGGAAAGCTCCCCTTCTGCCCTGTTTGTCAGTCCCCTGTTTAGCCAGCTCAGAGCTGGGGGAATTGCTTGGAAAAGGTTCCTGTGGAACCCTGCTTTTACTCTGTGTTCCACTTGTGATGGTTGCCTGCATCAAAGGGAAACTGAAGAGGGACAATGTGAAACCCCATTGTCTGCCCTTAACGGTTGAGCCTTGATGGAAAGGGCTTGCGTGCGGTATGGTTGAAGAGCAGCTCTTGCTGGGGCCACTCTTGCCCCAGGGCCAAATACTCTAAACATACACGTGGCATTTTCTCTGCTCATCTTCCCAGGCCCCAGCGTACATCCGGGAGTGTGCCAGGCTGCACTACCTGGGATCCAGAGCCCACACATCAAAGGTAAGGTCAGCAAATACAGCCCCTGCCTTCCGTGGAAGGGCAGAGGCTGTGATACTGTGAAGGGATCCTTGTGAGTGAAAGAAGCTGAAAACAAACTAAGTCACGAAAGAGGGATCTGTCAGAGAGCAGGAGTGAGGGAACCATATGGTGTGGTGGTGCAGGTGGCTGCATTAGGGAAATTGGGCAGAGTTGAAGCATCTGTTAATCAAAAGCACAGGGCAAGCTACCAGCCTCTGTTTAGCAGCAAACCTGCTCCCTGTGCCCAGTACATGCAGCACTTGCTCCTTCATGGGGTTGTGCCTTCCAAACAGACGGACACACCTGCTGCCGTGGCCAGGCTGCTTGGAAGAGGGGCTGGGATAAAGGCTACTTGCTGCCACTGGGGCAAGATTTGTCTCTGTCTTGCCAGCAAATGTTTCCCTGCCTAATATAGCTGCAGAAGAGGGAAGATGCACTGCAAGGAGCTGCATTGACCCTTCTCAAGCCTGGAAGGACTTCTGCAGCTGGCATCTGGGAGGGGAGGGAAGAAGCAGTGGGGTCACCTTTGTATTGCTGTCACCTCTTCCTGGCACAGGGCCTGCTGGTGCAGTGCTGCTGCAGAGGGGTAGGGAAAACACAGCCCTGTGCATTCACTGGGGCTGAGGCACCTTATGAGTCTCTTCCCAGCCTGGCTCAGATGGGTGGCTCATTTGGATTAAAGCATGGCAAGAAAATGCTGTCTCCACTTTCCCAGGATGACCTGGATTTGCTGACATCTCCTGGCTCCAAGGAGCTGCAGCCCCTCAAGTCTCAGAAGCGAAGCCGGCTGGACACTTGCCATCAGGAGGAGACCCAGCAGCGCACAGAGGAGGCACTGAAGGAGCTCTTCCGCCATGTCCACAATATGCCTGACTCTGCAAAGAAGAAGAAGCTTATCCGGCAGGTAGTGTGGGGAGGAAAGATATCTTTGGGGTGTGCTTGTCAGCACAATCCTGGGCACAGGGCTAAAGGCAGGGCTTTCTTGAGAGCTGCTCCTAATCCTGGGCAGGCTGGGGAGAGTGGGCTTTGGGCTGTGTGAGGGCCAGAGCTGTAAGAAGGCGGGAGAGGAAGAGGCCTGTCCTGGATGTGTCTGACAATGGAGCTTGCTGCACCAAACTGTGCTTTGAGCTCTGTTTTCTAAGCCAGGGACTTGGCAGCCAGCAGTTCCCTGGTCCTGATCATGGCCTTGTTGAGCTTCCTCCCTCAGAAAAGGAGAAGTCTTGTCCTATCTTGCCTGCAGGGAGTGGACAAACTGGTGTCTCAGTCCCATGAGTGTTCAAAGCCAACTTACTGCTCCAGAGAGACTGGGTGGCATGGTCAGCACCAGTCCTGGCTGCCAGCCTCCAGCTCCTGCCCAAACTCCTTTCTGCTCCAATGGGTGCTGCTTTTGGCTAATCTGGT
Organism: Antrostomus carolinensis; assembly: GCF_000700745.2. Classification (NCBI taxonomy): domain Eukaryota; kingdom Metazoa; phylum Chordata; class Aves; order Caprimulgiformes; family Caprimulgidae; genus Antrostomus; species Antrostomus carolinensis. The sequence continues at coordinate 11,950 of NW_010306371.1, read as the reverse complement.
AGCCAGCACAAAGCAGCCTCACACCTAAACTACCTGTAATCCTGGGTGGGGGATGTTGCCTTCCTCTGCTTTCTTATCCCTGCAGTTCTGAGCTGCTGTTCCATTTTGGGGTGCAAAAGAGCTAAACTGGGGTCTAGGCAGAGGGCAGCTGGTAGAGCAGCACACAGCAGCAAGAGACTGGTGTAACTGTGTAGTAACTGTGCTAACATACTGCCCTCATGTTTCCTCCTAGTTTAACAAGCATCCTACAGCTCTCACTCCTGGCTCTGACGTGCCCACATCCCCAGCACCACGACGCACCCGCTCGCGCTCTTTCAGTGGCCTCATTAAGGTAAAGGCAGCCTCTGACCCCTGGTCTCTGCTGTGAGTTTCTGATGTTGCTCTCTGCTTCTGCCTTGCCCTGGCTTGAATGAGGCCCTTAAAGGGTAGGGAGTGTTCAAAGTATTGCCTGCTGAAGAACACAGATCCACTGGAGACAGAGAAGGCAGCACAGTGGCAATAAGCCTTGTTAGTATAAAGTGTAATTATCTAAGAAACGCATGGCTGTAGGATCTGTGCATCTTCCTGAAGGGTTGGTTAGTTCCTGAGATGAGGACTGACAGGGAGCTCATGTAGTCTAGCCTGTTAGCATACTGTAGGCTGCCCCACAGCAGCATGTACCTGCTTCTGACGTGCTGGGCTCCTGGCCAGGCCTCAGATCAACTCCCAGACCCTTTACAATCAGGCAGGCTCAGCCTAGTGGCATGGTATTTCAGGTGGTTCTGCTTTGCAATCTTTGTCCCAGCTTGGCTTCCTTTTTTCTTTCCCAGCATCCACCTGCTTACCAGCAATGCATCTTGCTCCTTCCCTTTCTTTTTCACTTTGCACTCTAAGCACTAGCCAACAGCCCTCTCTTCTTACGGCAGCGGAAAGTTTTGGGGACGCCAGTTATGATGGAGAGAAGGAGCAGGGATGCCACACCAGAGCCTGAGCGAGTCAGCAAAGAGAATGTCCACCTGGTAAGAGCTGAAGCTGCTGATGGAGAAGTGTGTGAGGGGAGTTTGAGTGCAACTTGGGCACTCATTTCAGCAGTCCTTGGTGGGGCTGTTTGCTGTTCTCTGCCCAAAATAAAGTTTCAGAGTTTCTTCTGTATGATCAAATAAGGTCTTAGGAAGCTGCTGTGAGGAAGAAGGCAAGGGCAACATCAGGACAGGGGTGGCAGCACTGGGCCCCCGCTCCAGTCTTGTCCCTCTGGCTGCGTTCCTGCCCTGGGGCATCCACTTGTGCCCCCTTACCTCTCTGCCATCCTCCTCCACAAGTTGTACAGAGCCTGCTGCCTGTAGGACTGTCCCATGGCTTGGACAAACCAAGAGTGGATTTGGGTGGTAGCTGCTCTCCGGTGGTACAGGCTGCTCCTGGGGGAGGCTGTGGATGCCAGCTCATCCCCCAGCTCTCTATTCCTGTTCTCTCTTGTCCAGTTACAGAAATGTGGATCTCCAGCTCACATGTCCCAAGCAAAGCTGAAATCTTTGGAAGGCCGGAAAGAGGTGAGACAAACACACCCCCGCAACCCCCCCCCATTCTTTTCCTGTGGGGAACCTCACCTGCTGGGCTCTGAGACCTGCTGAGGCAGTGGCATGTGTGCAAGGCTCTGACAGCCCTGGTCCCCTGGCTTGTAGTAGCCTGCTCTGTGCCAAGCCATGGGTAGAAGCTGGGCCTTGAAGGGTTTCACCCGAGCAGGTGTGTACAGCTGTTCTGGCTGTGAGCTGGCAGGCTGGCTGTCACAGGAGCAGAGGGAAACTTCAGAAGCTAATAGAGAAAGGTAGTGCTGACAGCCTGTCAGGGTGGCCGTGGGACAAGAGGTACAGCCCAAGACCAAGTGCTGTGTTTGTCCCTGTCTGCTCACTGCCTGTGTCTAGTGCCCTGCTTTGGTAAAAGATGTGGGAGGCAGACACGAGTGGGGAGTCCTTGCAGGGGGAGGACAGCATGTCAACATTTTCTTGCATGGCATTCTGTGTCTCAAGCATTCAGTTGCTCTAATTCTCTGCTCCAGGAATCCTGTAGACGCATGCGAGCCCACCTGCTTTCCAAGGATTCGTCATCCCTCTGAGTCGCCTCGCGCCACCGCTCGGGTGGGGAATGCCCAGCCTTGCAAGCTGTGAATAATGTGCTGCACTGAGAGGAGGGCTGCAGGCTCACAGCAACCCTCGCCAACGTGGCAGCGCTCTTGAAACTGGACCTGTGCAAAGACTGCAGGGACTTGTTTCTTTCTGTATATAAATTATATTCCATTCTACTATGGGGCAAACCACTATCTAACCAAAACTTGTGCAGCATGTCTGATCTGCTGGCTCTGGGAAGAGCTGGAGTGCTTGCTTACAAGGAGAGCCCTGTGCATTGTGAGGCTGTTTGCACTCCCAGCTTTCTCTGCAGTGTTGCTAGGCTGTATTTTTTGGCTTTTCTGCTCTGAGTTTTTAACATGTTGGCTTGTTTTTGCTCCCTCTCCTCTGTTAGCAGTGAGAACGATGGACTCCAACTTTCAGCCACATCCTGACAGCTAACCTTACCTCCAGGCCTCCTCTGGAGCCATTGCCTACTGTGCTTCCTCTGGTCTTTGTTCTGCCCTGCTGTCCTCAAAGGGCTGAAGTTCACACATGGTACAGAGCACAGGATGGTCATGGGAGAAGAGGAGAGGTTTTGGGTGCCATAATTTCAAGTGGGGCCGGGTGAAAGCAGCTTCCCCAATAAACTCATTGCTCTGTTTCATCTTGAGTTGGAGGCAGCCCTTGCTCATTGCCTTTGTGTTTCCATGGCACAGCTCTGCCTGGTGAGCAAGGAGTGTCTCTGCTTTGTGTTCACCCAAGGAGGCTAAACTGAGTGGGGCGGGAGGCTGGCAAAGGCTGTCTGGGGCAGGACAGCTCAGATTTTGGAAGCTGGGGTGTCTGGGGCAGGCAGAGCCTGTCAGCTGTGTGTGCAGCATCTGCAGTGTGAGAGGTGAGGGAGGGCTCTGGCCAGTTGTGATCTGCTGCAAATGGTGCCATAGGCATTGTCTCAAGATACCTGGATGGCTGCTCGGACAACTGCATAATTAGTCATTGAATTGGGGGAAAGGACTGGAGCTGGGTTCAGCTCTGGCCTGAGCTCCAGAAATGAGATGAAACCATCTAGGTACAATATAAACACCCATCACAGCTGGCCACTGTCAGCTGCCTTGTTAAGCTAAAGTGCTCCAGTAAGCCAATCTTGCCAAGTACCTGTCTGCAAGCACTCTGGGGTAGGAAACACACAGGGTCACTACTGTGAAATAAAGATTTAATCAGCTAGGGAACCATCTAAACACTTCTCAGTCCTTCTCAGCGAAGCAAATAATCTCTGGAATCCAATTATAATTGTCTTCTAATCTTTAAGAACCAGCAGCTGGCAGGAGTTAGAGCTCTGTCCTTGACAGCTTTCTGAGACAACTGATGGCAGGAGGTGTGAATATTGGGATGCGAGCAGGGAGTTCAGTCCGACTGGCTAGAGCTGTCAAAACAGGGCATCGGAGCCCTGTGCAGCTTAGCTGGAACTTGTCACTTTTTTTTAACTTTTTTTTTTTTTTTTTTTTTTTTGAGATACAAAGCTATGTGCCTCATGCTGCTCTGTCTAAAGGGATATTCCTGGTACTTTACTGGGGGTTCCTGTCCCCAGTCTGACCCCAATTTGGAGAAGCTGCCTTGAAAATGTAGGGAGTAGTGGGACTGTAGATGTGTGAGTTGAGAGTTGCTGGTGTTAGGAGCCTCTGTTGCAGCAAAGAAAGGGCTCTGGTTCTTGGGGGACTGAGCAGATGAGGATGCTGTGAGGAAGGGCGGAGGCTGTTTGCTGTGGTAGTAGTATGTGCTTTTTGGATGTGTCTGTAGTCATTCCCTCTGGAGGCTGAAGCAGTTTATGTGCTCTACTCTGAAGGGCACAGTGTGTTTTGTTGACTGCACTTCTACCCTGCATCTGTAGTCCACTGTTAGCAGAGACCTGGGGGTCTTGGCTTTGCCTCTAAACAGAGATGAGGCAGAGGCAAAGCTTGAGCAGCAGTGCAGGGAGAGCTGGGTTGGATCCTGCTACCTCTGCTCTTACTTGCATCAGAGGCAGTTGCTGGGTGCATCATTTGTCCATCCCATCCTTCCTCTCCCCATTGTCCCTAGCTTACTCGGGCATATATATCTGTATGGGTGTCTGCTTGGCAAGGCAGTCTTGTTCCTAAGACTAAATATACTGCTCCCCCATAGATGAGAGGAATGTAACTCTGCTCTCCACTGTCCCTCCCTCACCTATGGCTCTAGTGCAGGGACTCTGTCTGGCTTCTGTCACAGCTGAGATTTGCTTAGCTCTAAGGAAAATTATTTCTGGGGCGTCAGCCCAGTGTTCTGCATGTCTCAGATGCCTTCCCTGCCAAAGCGGTGGGTGCAGTCTCCAGACAGGACAGTCCCAGGAGGGGTTTGATGCCCTGGGCTGTCCTCTCTGTGCAGAGGATGGTGGTGGTTAACAGTCCTTGGCTGTTGCAGTCCCAATGTGTTCACACTGTCTGACGAGCAAGGGGGAGTTTTAGTCATGCTTGAATGTGTCTCATTTGTCTACCCTGTGCAATGACTCCCGAGGACGCTTCCTTCCAGAGCAGCCACTAACTGTTCCCAGAGTCTGTCGTTTCCAAAGTATTTTTAATCTTTGTCCTTATTTATATATGCTATGTATGTACTGTTTCAGACTGCTGCCTTTCTGTGTGTTCATGTGAAAACCCCATATTAAATGCTTTTATTTTTAGTGGTTTTGCTCAGTGGCTTAAGCAGTTTCATTGGGACAGCGAGGGCTTGGTGGTGCATCCACTTTCAAAAGGAGAGAAATGTCTGCTTAGAACCCCAGAGCTGCCACCCCGGGTGCTTGGTGAGGTGCTGCCCACCTGCAGGGGCAGCACTGGCCTCCCATGGCACTGGGGTGTGTTCTCTCTCTGGGATTCTGCTGTGATGGATGATCCCCAGATGGACTGTCTTTCCCTCGGAGGTATGAAGTTGGACCTCTTCTTTTCCTGTTCCCCCTGCTGTCATCCAGGGTGATGGGAAATCAGGTTTACAAAGAGCACTTTATATAAATAATGGATCAAATGAATACATTTTTCTCAGTAGAACCATTCTTCTCTTGCCACTCTTGGCTGCCGAGGGAGGATGGTTTCTGCTTGCATTTTCTTTTCCTCCTTCTTAATAATGGCGTCTCAGATTTTATGCAGATTATTTCTCTGTGAAGTTTTTACACGTTTGAAATGCCCTGGGCTTGCCTGCCGTGGCTCAGACACTCATTAACATCCTCGCCATGCAATTGAAAAACAAGCAGGAGAAGCAAGTGGCACAGTATGTTTGAAACCAGCGCTGCCTTCCTGCAGGGTGAGCTTCAAGTGGGCCCCGTTCTCCTCCGGGGCCACAGTCGGGTGATGCACCCCAACTCCCCAGAGCTAGGGGAGCGGGAGGGGATGGGCCTCTCTGCACTTGAAAGTGGGCATGGGAGTCCAGACAGACATTTCTGTTCTTTAAAATGTTGAACAAAGGAATGCAAAAACTCACAATAGCTATTTTGAACACTGCAAACCCAAATATCACCTTCCTGATAAGCTGTGATTCAAAGTGACAGCTTTATATGGCTTACAGAGTTTAAAAAATGAATAGTTTTTAGCCCCTGGAGTCACAACCCAAGCACTTACGCTTGGCTGCAAGTGAAAGGGCAGCAGTCACTGGGACCAAACACTGGGTGAAGGTACACATTTAGAGGGGGATCGCTCAGCTTTCAGGGTGTTTGCTTTGGCCTGTTGGTATTCCTGCACAGCAGTGGTGTTACAAAGCAAACAAGCAGTGCTCATCCTTCATTTCATTAAACAGTTTTTATCTCAAATTGCACAGCACAGACTTGCAAATAAGTTCTGCAGAGTGTCACTGCTGTCTAAATCAATTTTTGCAAGTTGTCTTGATTTTTTTTTTTTTTTTTTTAAACTGCTCTGCCCTGGTTTGGAGTTGAAATAAGATATTTTTTTTCCTCTGTTAAATTATCATGTGTGGCTGGGAGCTGTCATACTGCTGCTGCATCTCACTGCCTAAGGCAACAGTGTAGACAAAAAACATGAGTACTGCTAGCGATAGATGTTGGCACCAGCCAGACCAGTTATCAGGCTTTACAATCTCATTGGCTTGGATTAACTAATATTTTTTCACGGAGTGAATAAATTACCATGTTTAGTTCTGTTTGCTCATCCCCCCCCAGTGAGGGTTTTGTGCTGAAGCTCATACATTGTGCTGGCATGTAGATGCCAAGATCTCTGTGCTGGGTCCCACACTGACCTTCCACTTGTGCTGTGGACCAGGGCGAGATCTCTGCTGGCACCAGCTCTCCAGCTCCATCCTGCTCCAGCCCGGCTTTGTTCCTGGGAAGTGTCTATGCATAAGGAATGTGATAGATAGGATTGTTTCTGCTCTCCTGTGTCTTGATGCAAGGAGAAGCTCATGGGGTGACGTTCAGATACTACCCAGCACCCCCAGCCTTTGAGGGGCTGATTTCAGCTGGGGTCAGGGGGAGGAGAGCTTTCCTTTCCCTGATGACTCTCAGCTGCAGTGGCCATTACTGTGCTCTCCTCCCCTGTCCCATCTCTCCTGGATTAAACCAGGCTCCTCTCCCAGGCCAAACTGGCCTCCCCTGCCTTGCTGCTGGGGAGGATTTACCAATCCATGGGGTGCCTTACATGATTTTAAGCCTGGCTCTTTTTTGCACCAGAGAGGAGAACTGGGTTCTACTTCATCCTCTGCTTCTGGATGCAGCTCCTGTGCTGCTGGGGCAGAGAACTGGGATGTATGGAGATGCAAACCCACCTTGGCCATCGTGGCTGTGTAACGGTGCACATGCACGTCTATGATGTGGGGGTGTCTATGTTGGCCTAAGGCTGTTTTAGGGTTAGTTTCTTCCAACCTTTTCGCTTCCAAAGCCTGAGCCTTGCTCCCCAGGGGCGCGGGATCTCTGCAACCTCTTGCACAAAAGCCTCTGGCTCCATTGTGCCTCTCCAAGGCCGTTCTGCAGCAGCAGCACAAGAGGGGGCTGGCAGCACGCGCTGCGGGATGGGACCCCCTGCCCACCCCGCAGCACTAGAGGTTACAGGGCCAGATGTGCTGTGGAGGGGGAGCAGGCTTGGAGATGCCTGGTTCTTGCTCTCTGATTGCATCTGGGGCATAGAGAGAGCAGGAAGGTGAACAAGAACATAAAGAGCACAGAGGAGGCTGAGGGAAGAGGCTGGGGAGAGCTACCCTCTTACAAAGGACAAAAATCAGCTCTGCAGGCAGCTCCAGTGAGAGTCCTTGCCTGCATCTGGGGCTAAGCAGAGCTATTAGGCAAGCTCAATGTTTTCCTTTTCCTTTTCAAGTTATTTTTGGCTACTGGTATCCTCTGGCCATCCTTCAGAGCCAGACCTCGTAGCCTGTCTCTGGGACTGCTGCACCTGCACCCTGAAAGTGCCTCTTCTGTGGTGTGGAAATGTGGGTGATGGAAGCAAAGTGGAACTGGCACCAGTCCACCTGTCCTATGTTCTGCAGAATCTTTCTTCCAGCCTCTAGTAGCTTGTGACTCTGTAAGAGCTGGGGGAGGAAGAGTGAGGACGTGGAGACACACACTCGCAACTGTGGGACCAGAAAGGTCACCCGTGGCTGCACAATGAGCCCAAGTGAATGCACAGCTTATTGATTACATCCCAGTGTGAGACTGGTCGCTAGCTAGCCATAAATATGGAGCAGAGGCAAGCTCATCTGCACCCAGGGCAACTTCATTAATAAAATCAGGACAGAGCCACTGCCTCCCTCATCCATCAGGCTGAGACACTCCTTGTTTCTCAGGTTAGATAGTTTTCCAGCTCAGGGCTGTCAGCGCAATGGGAATTGCAATAAGACAGAAGGGGTTGGTAGGAACAAGCCCTGTCCTCCAAAAACAAAGCTTAGTGTTTCTGCTCACCACATAGCCAAGGTCATCAGCTGAATCCTGAAACCCCACCTGCTCCTACTGGGAGGCAGGGTTTTTATGGCAGAGGAGCAGCAGTTACAGCACCGTGGAGAAATATGTTGGATGCGCTTGGCAACAGCAAATGGAAAGTTAGTCTATTAAACAGTAAATTATCCCTCCAATGCATCTTCATTGAGGAGGGTTAATGAGTGGCTCCAGGCACAGTGAGCAGGGAAGAGTCTGTGAGTATGTGCTGTGCGGATGGGGAATGATCGCTACATCTGGGGACCCCCGAGTCCCCGATCCCACGCTGCACCAACAATAGCATTTCCATGTGTGAGGCGTTTCACAAACACCTCCTCGCCTGTGGTTTATTCAAACCAGCTTGCGCCATGCCGCAGAGCTCCCAGGCAGTTGGTGTGTCCAGCTGCGCTGGGAACAGCATCTCCCCATCTGTATCTGGGCTGCTCGACACAATTGTTTTCCTTGTGGGGTAGAGCTGGTTTTGGGAACCCAGAGTGAGGGGCTCAGCCCTTCTGCTCAGCTGTGACACGAAGCAGGGATGCAGTGCCACGAAGAAGGGATGCAGCGCCTTGCGGACTGTCCCTCTCCTGCTGCTCTGCAATTGCTTGAGGCAGCAGGGCAGGCTGGGCTCCCCTTGCTCAGACAGTCCCTGTTGTTTAAGGCTGGGGCCAAATCCGCCTGCTTGGGAGCCTCAGTGCTTCCTATATCATCCTGGAGGACCTGGTGGATGCTGTTGTCTTCACTCAGTCCCAGTGGCAAGGTCCCCAGGCAGTGGTGCTGCTCTCTTCTCCTGCAGGCAGTGGGGCCACATCCACAGAGCGACGCTGGCTGTGTTTGCAGGGTGATGCTGGCCACGTTCGCAGGGTGATGCTGGGGGTGTTCACAGGGCAACACTGGCAGCAGTTGCAGGGCGATGCTGGCAGCATTTGCAGGCTGGTATCTAGAGGGTGACGCTGGCTATATTCGCAGGACAACGCTGGCAGTGTTTGCAGGGCGATGCTCGCAGTGTTGGCCAGCGAGATAGGGCTTGCCCCTGGAGATGCACCAGATAAAGCTGCTGCTCAGCACATCCCAGCCCTGCCTGCCGCTGCTGCTAACTAGGAGAGATTTACTGTGATCCCAGCGGCCCCTGGCCGCCCACACTACTCCATAATAGACCCATCAAGGGTATTGTCCTACTGCACAAGCCCAACAGGTGCCCTAAGGGCTGACACGTCGGCCCACAATGCCTCACCCTCCAAAACCCAGCGTGTCCTGCAGGACAAAGGCAGCCTGGCCTCCCAGCACGAGCAGAAGCCAACCAAGTGTGACAGACGTGGCCCCGGACAACAGAGGAGCAGCCCAGCAGCCTGTCCTGCGCGGGTCTCTGGGGGACACCAGGCAGCTGGAGGTCACGGCTGCTCCGCTCCCAGCGCATCTCCAGCTGGGTCTGCTCCCAAACCAGGTGTGTTTTAGCGGTGTTGTTGCTGGGAGGAAGGGTTTGAGGCGCAGCCCTGGTGCCAGATCCTGCCGTTGGCGATGCCTTCTCGGCAAGGGAGTTACTATTGCCTGCGTTTTAAACTCCCCTGCTCTGCGCCAGTGCCTGCTCCTGCCTGGAGAAGGGCTGAGCGCTGCTGTGGACTAGTGACAGCCTTGGCACCCCCTTGAAGTGCAGCGTAAGTGCCATAGCAAGCACGGGTCAGGACACACCACCTCCTCCCCTGCGCGCTGAAGCACAGGGAGCAGCGGTGCAGCGCGGCTGCCTTGGAGCCCAGGCGTGCTGGAAGGTGCTAATGGCTACCGATGGACCCAGCACCAGCCCAGGGCACAGGAGAGCTAATGGGGGGGCAGGCTATGGCCTGTCCCGGGGTGGGTGGAAATGCCTGGATGCTGCCCTGGGGGGCTTGGCTTAAAACTGGCAGCAATTTTTGTTTGAAGCTTTGTAGCTGTTTCGCATCTCTTTGCACGACAGGTTTGGCGCGTACCCCGGAATCCTTCCCTGGATCTTCCCATGAAAACTCCTCTCTTGCAAAAAAAAAAAAGCTTCTGCTTCATTTTAACCAAACCCAGAGCCCATCAGACGATCCAGATGGTATCTCTCTCTATCAAGCCATTTGGCCCAAATCCCGGTGGCAGACGGCAGGACCAGGCCTCCCCTGATAAAGAAAAGTTTGGGTTTTATTTTTCTCCCTTCTCCTCATCCATATTCAGAGGCACCCTGGGCCTTTCCCGGGCCGCTGTTGCTTTCCAAGGCCAGCATCACCCCATGCAGGGTGCCTGGGCAATTTGGGATCACACAAACGCACCAGGGGCTGAGGTGTGGGAGGGGGGTGTCGGCACACAGCCCGTCTCCCGGCCCTGCTCTCCTGCCCCACTGGGCTTGCTCAGCCCTTGCTGTGTGGCAGCCCTGGAAGGGGGTTGCTTTTGCAACCAGAGCAGCTGCAGTGGGGTCAGCCTTGGCCAGCAGCCGAGCTCAGTGGGATGCTCCATGTAACTGGGGCTGTGTGGCAGGCAGTGGCAAGAAGCTCCCATAGGAGAACAGGAGTTGAGGTACCTGCAGGAGAATATGTGGATGTTGGCCTGAAAAGGGGTTTTCAGTGTCCCAGCCCTTTACTCTCACTGGAACTGGGGCAGGCGATGGTGGCCTCCAGGCAGGCTCCTGCCGGTTACTCCCTTTGCCAAGACCATGGCCCTGCTGTAAATTGACCCAGTGTTGCTGCAGCTGGACACAGAGACATTAGGGAGCCTGTTTATTCTGCAGATCGTGAGGATTTGCCTGGGGCAAGTGCCTGCAAAAGTGAGGAAACAAGATCCCTGACTGGGCTCCTGCCTTCCAGCCAGCATCAGAGGTAAAGGGCAGGTTAGGAAGACCCAGCTGTGCTCTGCCGGCTGTGGGGCGAGGGGGGGAAGGGGGTCACAGGCATCACACCGGTAGTGGACAGCTTTCAGGAACACTGAGCTGCTAGGAAGCAACCTTCACCCCCAGAAATCCAGCTGAAGTCTTCAGAACAGGGCCCCTTTGGGTGCTCTGTGGTGCCACTGCCACTGAGGTCTCCTGGGAGCCCCAGGACAGGCTGCGGGGCCACCTCTGCTGAAGCTGTGCCAGTGAGGGGTCAGCTCCCAGAGCCCTGGGAAGCAGCTCATCTTCCTTGCTGTCAGGGCTGCTGGGTAGCAACGAGGAACAAACCCCTTTCATCCATCTCAGGCACAGCTTCCTCCCGGGATTGGGGCCAGAGGAAGGAGATGTCACGAAAATGCAGACAGATGATGGGAGCCTGCATTCGGGACGGGGAAGGGCTGCTGATCTGGGCCAAGCTGGTGTAACCCTGTGTGTGTGAGGTGGCCTTCGCCAGAGCGAGACCCTGTGGAGACACCTCCCTCTCACCCTGATTAAGGAGCTTGTGGAGCTCTGTACACAGGGGACATTGAGGCACTCCTGCCCCCCGGACCTGCCACCATCCCTGCAGACATCTTGTTGGCTGGGAAAATGAGTGTGTGGTGGGGTGTCTTTGCTCACACACCTATCCTCCCACTGTCAGAGCAATGTGACAGGCTCCCACCTCCCCTCTTTCCATGGGTTTCTTCTCCAAGGAGAACATCTGCAGCAGTTGCTGCCAGCAGTCAGGACTCTGTTGGGCATCTCAAAATGCTTGTTCTTCTTAAGGACCCAGCTCTGGGAGCCATGGGGTTACAAGTGCTTCAGGTGTCACTAATAAAACAGGTGACAGCTCTCCTGCTTACACCTTCCTGCCTTGCACTTGCAGACCTCAGGGAAGAAAATGGAAGGTAGTCAAATGAATGCAATGCTCATGTTTCTGAGATGTCAACCATTTGGGACCAAGCTCACAGGATTTCTTGGCTTCCCTTCTTTTTGCACTGCCTCGTTCTTTCAGGTGGATTAGCCACAGACATTTTGGTGTCTTTGACATTAAGATGTTCCCCTGGAGTGGGAAAGGACATAGCTAATGCCACAGCCAGG
>NW_010306370.1:13999-19271 GCF_000700745.2 Antrostomus carolinensis | reverse complement strand
AGGAGGAGAATATGCTGTAAAAGTAATGACTGCCACTAAGAAGACATCATAAATTTCCTTCCAGATAGTCCTTTAACCCGTCTATCTGCTGCAAGTGAAAGAAGTAACATTTATTAGTCATTATTTGCAAATTAAATGATTCAAGATCTAGGCTTTTTTCACTGCATCAGTTGTTTAATATACCCGTTGTTTTTCTGTAGTTATAAGTTGAAGAAATAACATAAATTATGCTTTTGTTTTAGGCAGAGAGGAAAAATTTTGTATGCCTCTTTGTTGAGGTGTGAGTTTTTCTTCACTCTTCAGGTATATATTTATGAAATATTTAACAGAGGCAGGCTAAACTAAATGAAGGTCTGAATGCAGAACGTGCTGGTTAAGCTGAAACCAAAGTCATGCTGAAATGAATGAAAGTAAACTTAGCTGCTCTTCTGAGAAAGAATGCTAGCAGAAGAGATTTGGTATGCTTTGACATTTCATTATTCATTTAATTTGATTTATTTAATGGTCTGATCACATAAGCTCAAAGTTCAAATTTTGAGATTACTTATTAACTCTTTAATTTGACCTTTACTTTATTTGAGTGGTTTTTATTATATGGTTAGAATTTTTCATTTTTCATATTGTTTGGGGTTTTTTTTGTCCTACAAAAAGCTTATTTGCTTTTCTAACTGTTGACAGCATTTTACTGCTGTGTTCCAACCTGATCATGGAAGACTTATGTTTTTCTTTTTTCTTTTTTTAACCTTGCTTTATAAACAAATCATGTACAATATTATTATCCTCCATAAAAAAGATATTGGTTGGCTTCTTTGTGACATGTGTAATGTCACAAATGTTCAACTTGAGTTTGAGATTGTGTCATTCTCCATTCTTATGGTTCATTATTCTTTTCCAATGAAATTCCTATGGGTTTAATGTCTTGACCTAAAATTATTTCAGACATTTGATTCTTCTGTTCATTAGAATATGTCCTGAGAGAGGTCTTTTTTTTGTAGGTATAAATAATGCTAGCTGAAGTTCTCTGGAATGATAATTCATGGAAAAATACTTCATATTTGTGTTTTACTCAAAATTTTTTGTGGACTGTATCTGCAAAAACATGTATTGCTCTACTGAGCTCTAGAAAACTTATAAAAAGCTACTACAAGCTGTCCTGAATCTTGCAGATCTAAAATATATGTAGAATTGTGAGATTGCTGTGAAAAGCTTTAACGGGGTCTTAAATATGTTTCTTTTAAAAGTATACAGAATAACTACTGTGTGCTTCTCGCAGTAACAGTATGAAAAGGGAGCAAATTCTCTTAAGTAACAGTTGCCTTTATGAGTCACCTTATTAATTTGCTCTCTATTAATTTGCTTTAATTTATATAGATGTGACAATATTAAACAGGAAAAATAGACTCTGTAGGAAATGTCAGGAGGAGGGAAGAGAATCAGCCACTCTTGCTAGCTAGATTGCAGGTTTTTTACTTCAGAGATGCTGTTAATACTGGTGCTGTTTCTAACGAGTCATTAACACTGGCCTTCCCAGGAATAATAAAGTGGTTGTTGGAAACAAACACTAAATATGCTCGAAAAGCCACTCTGCTATCGTTGAAATGCATAATTATGAGTAAAATACACACATGTGCTTTAGATTTATACTTTGGTTTGAAGTACAACTACTCTTTTTGCTCCTGTACATCTAGGTGATTGCACAGGAACTAGTAATACTCTCAGCAGAACACCTAGTGAGCTTCTGCTGTGTCACAAAGCATGTCATGAGCAGAACAAAATGCTTCTGTAAATTCAATGTGCTGTTTAAAACATATTCCAAGAAAAACAATCAAAACTAACCTCACAGTTTAAGCCTGGGAATGTGGTGCTGTATTTAAGTAAGCAACAGGTCACTTATTTCTGAAATATCAAGTTTGTTTCATTTTAGCCCGCAAATTCACAGACAAGCATGAATGGATATCAGTTGAAAATGGCATTGGAACAGTAGGAATCAGCAATTTTGCACAGGTATTGATCCTTCCCCCTCTTACCCAAGTCTGCAATGTTTATTTACACATACCTGCTCTTGTCCTTGCTCTTTGGACAGCTCCTGTTTTTTATTATTCTAATTGCATCTGCTCCACACTGAGTGTGATTTTTGGACTTGGATCTATCACATTATTTATGAAGTGAATGCTGCTTCAGCATTCTGATAAATTCTTAATCACTTCAGCTTGAGCCTATGGAGAGCTGAACTTGATGAGAAACTTAATGGTTCATTTTAGAATTTAAAACTTCCTTTATTACTTCAGTTCTTGCAGGACTGGGCAGCTTGTGGCTATGTGAAGAGGATATCATGCACTTTTTAGGCCCAGTTTCCCTTGAACATGAATACAGTGCAGTCCTGGCTAAAGAACAATTGTGACTATAAGTACAACACAGCATGTGTTTCTTACTCTAGGACAGGAATTCCTTTGGGTTTTTTGTTCTGTTTTGTTCTCGTGCAAGTACTTGATTTGGAATAGTCACAGGTAAATTCAGGACAGAGATTCACTGTATGTGAAACTTAAGAAAATCTAATGTCAGAAGCTATCGGTGAAGGGGAATTAATGTTTGTTAGGACAAGCAGCATCTCGGTTTTCTGTAAATAACACTAAGATCCCTAGTCTTTTGTGAGATAGGGTACATTTTTTCAATGAAGAGGGAGAAGCTTATTCTGGTTGAGCTGATTCTTATGGTGATAAGGCTCCTTATGAAGTCAGTAAGGACAGACAGCACGCTAACAGCTCTCCACTTGTCCATGTCTCTCAGGAGGAATCGTTGCATTTTCTTTCAAACTGCACTGGAAGTAAATCCTTTGTGCTTTGTCACAACAAAGATAATTCCCTCAAATCATTGGGAACTTTGTCCTTTAAAAGAGTTGTTAGCATCTTGTTAGCATCTTGTTAGCATCTAGCTGATGCTAAGAATATCAGTGGATGTTATTTCTCATTCTGCCTGAAGAAATCTGCATATAAACCTGTAACTCCGCCTGGGGTTATTAACACTGTAACAGAAAAACAATAACTTGGCATTTGGGGCATGATAACAAAACCGTTTGTTTCGAGTTAAATGTTTAAGAAGTGAAAAATACGCAGTCCTTAAAGAGTGAGAACTAAATTTAGAGACAGAGATAACTTAAATACAGATCTTAGAGTTACTGTGTCAGATCTCTCCTGTGTATAGTTTCTTTAATGTATGCTTTGATGCTTTTGTTTTTCTTTTAAGGAAGCATTAGGAGATGTTGTTTACTGTAGTCTTCCAGAAATTGGGACAAAATTGAGTAAACATGGTAAGTTTCAGCTTTAATTTCTAATGAAGTAATTATTCAACTCATCCCACTCTCCCTTTGCAAAGATTATTTTTATAAAGTAATCCTTATGTTCGTTAATACCATTATAAATCTTTTGGATGCAAAATAAATTTGGGTATTTCTACAAGGGACAGCTTTAATTTCAAATTCTCACTGTCAGACCATGCATGGTAGCAGAAAATCATTCAGTTATGTGACTGTCCATGTTAAAAAAGAGTCAGCATCAATAGATAGAAAGGAAAAGCCTGTTCCTGTATTTACACTGTGAGCTGTCCCACTGGTACGCGAAGAAAAGATTGTCATGAGCTTCAGACACTGCAGAAAAAGCATGTAGATTTACTGAGGTAGAGGCCTTTCTCTTGCCATGCTTCTTGTGGAATGGGTCCATATCAAACTGGTTTGGCTAAATCTATTACATCACATTGAACGGTGAGAGTTAGACAAGAGGTCTTTCTGTTTAGGGTTTTAATTAACCAACTTGTAGTTTCATTTTATCTGAAGGAATTTTATTCCCATTTAGTTCTTCTCTTTTCTATTTATTCTGGCCTTAGTCTAATTCCAAACTTTCCCAGAACATGTTGTTCTCTAATTCCTTGTGCTGATCCCTATCTACCCTCCTGGCAGCTCCAGCCAGGAGCTACCAGGATCTACCCTCCTGTGTTCCTCCAGCCTCTGTCTTGTTTGGTTGTGACTTAGAGTTGCTCTGGGCTAACACTGCTCCAGGCACCGTTTCCATAACTGCCTACAGAACAGGAAAAAGGGAAGAGCCGCTGGGTGATTCCAGGGTGGTGCTTCTGAATACTAATGTGTGTTTTCCACTGACTGCAAATGTAACACTTGGTAGCATTTCTGAAGAGAAACTGGGATTCCCCAAATTGTGCCTGTGTCTATTTTGTAACCAAATGATGTATAAAAAGGTTTAAACTGTAGGTAAAAGGTGTATTTAGGTCTCTTGCAGCAAGAGCTGGATGTGGTTCCTTCTAACCTGCTATCATATCGTATATGCTGTAGGGCTTGAGCAAGTTCCCCAGAATAATTCAGGAGCATAAACATCAAATTTAATACTGATGATCACTGTCATAAAGTTGATGACTTCAATCTCTTTGACAGTTCTCTTTGCTCAAGATCAAGATACTCCTTCAATGACTAGGTCACCACCAGAATGTCTGACTAAAAAAATCTAAGTAGTGCTTTGTGTTTTCCTCTTGAAAGCGTTCAATCGTATTCTGTGTTTCAGATGAGTTTGGAGCTTTGGAAAGTGTGAAAGCTGCTAGCGAACTCTATTCTCCTCTCTCAGGAGAAGTGACTGAGGTTAATGCTGCCCTTGCAGATAATCCAGGGCTTGTCAATAAATCTTGTTATCAAGATGGTAAGATGTCATTTTTATCTTTCAGTAACAAATACCACTTGGATTCTTGCTATCACAAATGGCTCTGCAATTCCTAGTTCTTCCAGTTTAATGGTGTGGAGGCTGAAATGGAATATATTGAATATAGTTCAAGCCCAATGAAATTTAACATGAAAGTATTATTGTAGTTTTGTCTTTGCTGACAGCTGTTTTACAAAGTGTTCTTTTCAGACAGAGACTGTGGTTGAATTTAAATCCATTTCCCTTGATTGCATTTCTCTTTTTTTTGATCTTTGTACTGAGAGGTCAGGCTCTTTTACTCTTTCTAGACAGTGTTTCCTTAATGCTACTGTCAGAGACAGCACTAAATTAGACTACTGGTCTGACTTAAAAGGCCATTTCTTATGACAAGTTGTTTTTGTTAATTTTTTTAAAGTATTGAAACATTTTGCCTACACAAGAAATCCTCTTGATTCTACCAGTGTTACAGGGCCTGTGTGCTTACTGGGAGTACTTTTCTAAGGCAGTAACATGAATGAATCTTTCTTGTAGGACATTAGCAACTGTTTTTTCTTTTTATTTTCCTAACTACAGGT
>NW_010306370.1:12244-13967 GCF_000700745.2 Antrostomus carolinensis | reverse complement strand
AACTTGATGAACTGATGAATGAAGATGCCTATGAGAAATACATAAAATCCATTGAGGACTGAGCTGGAATAATGAAATAAATCCATATAAAATATTTCAGTGTAGTTTGTCATCAATCAGTGAAGTACAGAATATCCAGTTTTGACAACCTGAAAAATACCACTTCTGATCACATATACAAGGCCATAAAAAATTGCAGTGATGAAAATGTTTAACAGCTGCATACCTGCGAGGGTTTTTTATTCTGTTGTCTGATTTATGTAACTTCAGGATGTTATCTATAATATTTTGGGAAACAAAGCTTATTTGCTAAAATACATACTTCCCAAGATTCATTTGACAACCAAATTTAGTAACAACAGCCTTAATATGGTAATTCTGTGGTAGGCACATGACACTTTTCCTAACCTGGACTACAGCTTTCCCTGAAATACTTTTCTATTGCTCACAAAATATTAAAAGCAGCGTCTCCCTAACCTCCTAATATTTTTCTTAATTATAGTTGCAAAGATGATACCAAAAAAGGAGAAGCCATATCACCTACCTCTTCGTATGATTTTTACTTCTTTACAGAATGTATTCATCCTTTGTTTTCCTTCTTCATTCTACTATGGAATCAAACAGTTCTGCCTTTGAGGCAGAAGGTATGGTCCTTGTCTTCTGACTTTTATGCTTTCTCAGTATGCAAAGCTCATGCAGTGATAGTTTATCAGGGTCCTAGAGTGGATTGTTTAGGCTGTATTTTTTTGTCTAGTAAAGACTACTTATGTCACAAGTAATTAAGGACACAGTAAATCCTCTGCCTGGCAACTGTGGTGATTTTAGAAGAGTAGATACTTGTGAAAATTGTGTGATCAGTAATAGTTTGACATATAATTTATCCACGTGTGTCTGTCTTTAAGATCAAGTAGGCACACTGCTGTAATGGCATCACAGGAATAAAACTAAAACTTTCACTTTGCAAACCAGTGAACTAAAGCAGCTGCTTCCATTAGAGTTAATATTTAATGAATCTACAAATGAGCACTCAAAGTTGATGTGACATCTAAGGGTAAGGCTGAGTTGTACAGACTTGTACTTTAGGAAAACATAATAGTAAAGCAGAATTTTGGCCTAACACTTTTTTTGCACAATCTAAAAATAGTTATTAGAAGCTAAGCACGAAACAGGAACAAAATCCAAGTATCTCTAAGTTGATCTAAGAGGATGCAGGGGAGCTTTTAATCCATATGAGAGGGAAAATCCATATTCCTTTGGAAGTTCCTTTCAAAAGCACAGCCCTTCAGAAAGACGCTGCAGGTTACACAGAAACCTTTCTAATGTATAAAAAAGTAGGGCTTTCTTTTATGAGCTGGAGGGATGTCAAAGTAATTGGTGTTTTTTTGAAATCCTAGCAGCTATTTTTTCCTACGCAAGTCACAGATAAAATCCCTACTAAGAGAGACTCCACTGTGTATTTAAGATAAAACTGTCTTCTCCCCAGGAGTTAAAACACACAGTGACTAAGAAGAAAGAGTGGGTTTGACAGTTCCACAGGAGTCCTGACTTGGCAGTGGCTGATAAACAAAAGGCTCCATAAACCTAGTGTGAATGCTTTAAAAACTGTCAGTACTTATCCATTATGCACAGTATCGTGCAGTATTTATTGTGACAACGCTGAGGGCCCTGAGAGCTGGGAGCTTGATCCTGGCCTCTGTACAGACTCCCTCCATCCGTTTGGATC
>NW_010306370.1:0-12225 GCF_000700745.2 Antrostomus carolinensis | reverse complement strand
AAGAGAAAGTTTGTTTCACATTAGAACAAGTGCAGGCAAAGGGAGATAGGAATGCATGAAAATGTTTCACTTTGATACTCTTTCTTCTACCCTATTTTTTTTCCACCTCTACTAGAGAGTAACAGGCCCTTCATTTATTGCCCTGTAATATGTGACCCTTGTAGATCTGCCTTTAAAGGTTAGTCCAGAGCACTGTACTGTATTTTTATACAATTGTTCCCTTAAAATGTTGGTATTCTTTCCTTTTCATCAATGAAATACAAACATAGCAATTTCTGTAATCCCCTAAGGGTCCTGGGGAACAGTGAAAACGGGCACTTCCTCAAGCTTTGCCCTCATCTGTGTATGAGCAGTGGTTATAAAGTTACATACGAGTGGGGATAAATGGCAGCTTTCTGGAGAAACCATCTAAAACAGAACTCAACCTTTTTTTCAACCTCTATCTCTAGTTCTTTAAGGGTTTTATATGACCTTAAAGTGATTTATTAAATTTCCCAATTCCTCTTAAAATAGGAACAATAATACTCAGGTGCTTTTTTTGTGTGGTTTATGCCAAAAGCTCTAGTGTTCTGTGGTTATTTAGGCCAAAGGACGTCTATCAGAGCAAATATTTTTATATCTTTCTACAAATCCACTCAACTCCTTGAATTATGCTGCCAAAAGAATGTATTCTTCCTTGTCTGATATATGCTAACCCAAGCAGAGCTCCTTCCTTTCAAACAATCCCGTAACTCGACTACATTCAGCAGCACCATGCGCTGGTTGGAGCCAGACCCTGCAAGAGCACGAATGCAAAACGTGCCGCCGTGAATCCGTAATGAATGCCTTTCATCAAAATAAAGAGATGGGTGTGTAGTAGCTTTGGTTTGTCACACAATTTTAAATGCTTTTGTATAAATCATAGGGGAAAGCATCAAACTTGTTCACCAGTGTGTGCTCCTGCAGAAAATGAATAAAGGAGATGATTTTTTACAAAATAACCACTTTATCTGTGACCTCTTAAGTCTGATCCTGAGCTTAAGAACTTAACACTCATAATTATTGTATACTTAACATTATAGTCTCAGTAGAGATTGGTTTTGTGGCAAATTATGATGTCCATACTTCTCCCACAACCAATAATTACATGTCTGTATCTCCTAGGGGTTAATTATACCATCACCTTTCTATTTGCCAGCACTTCCTTTCTGTTCCACAGCACCAACCCCTTTATGTCTGTTTGAAGTTACCTAACTGAATCATACAAGTTAAACATGGAACTGTTTTTTCAATCCATATTTAGATTTTTATCAACATCAGTCCTGAAGAGATTGCATACCTAAAACTTTGTCTGTTTTTCAGCCGATGAAGTGCTGCCTCTCCCCTGGAATCTTGACCCATCATATAATAAATACAAATAACGTAACTGTTACTTCTCACCAGAGGAGGGGAAAAATCAATGGTATAAAATTAAAAGAACAAAAATACATAAAAACACTTGGGGGTGTTCTGATGAGCATAAAATAAGGGCAAAGTCAACTTCGCTGTCATTAAATTAGCAGTAAGACAATTACCTAAGCAGCCCTGATGATGAGGTTAGCAGGGCAGCAGATCTCAATCCTAATGCTCCCCTTAACTGGTGTCTCCAGACAGTTGCTGTCCTGTGGATAAAGATCCTCTTTCCTTTTTCTTCATGCTGAAAGAGTGGGAATTTCTAATGTCCCAGTCAGAGTTTTAATATGCCAAACTGACACATAAAGGACATAACATCTGTCTTCACAACAGCCTAGTCACATGAATGAGCAGAACTGCACCAATAAATCAATCAAGAACGATCAGCTCCTCAACCGAGCACATGAGGCTCTTCTGTCCTGAAGCTGGGAGACATCACACAGCAAGAGGCAAAGGCAATCGCACCACCTGCACTGCTCATTTTGGAGAAGGGAAGGAAAACCTAAGAACAGCTCATCATTAATTAATAACAGGGGTTCACCAGTGGGTGCAACACTGCAGGCTGTCCAATGGTGACATGTGCTGATCTAAATAACGGCAATAATGACATTATTGAGTAATTTCACCGCACGGTGGCACTGGAACGTTACAGACGGTAACGCGGGGCAGGGTAGGGAAGGGCGGGCAGCCTGCTCTGGTCCAGGTGACATCTCAGCCTTACTGCTATTGCTTTGGTCAGCTTCAAGGTCAGGAAAAAAATATTAAGCACTTCTTGCTTCATTCCAAATGTTTTTAAAATACTCCTCACAGCACTATATGTAACAAAGGAATTATCTGAAATCTTGTTTTATTGTACCCATCACAGAATCATAGAATGGTCTGTGTTGGAAGGAACCTTAAAGATCATCCAGTTCCAACCCCCCTGCCAGCAGCAGGGACACCTTCCACTAGACCAGATTGCTCAAAGCCTCATCCAGCCTGGCCTTCAACACTTCCAGGGAGGGGGCATCCACAACTTCCTTGGGCAACCTGTTCCAGTGTCTGACCACCCTCACAGTGAAGAAGTGAAGAACTTCTTCCTAATATCTAATCTAAACCTCCACTCTTTCAGCTTAAAGTCATCTTACCCCCTCTCATCTCTCCCAGTCTCCTCTTCCCCCCGCTCACACCATGCCGCACGTCTGGCCTGGTGGGGAAGGGCTGTGCATGGACAGCCTACAGTCTTACCAAGTTCCAGACATGATGCCAGCCACTAAGTCAACAAGAGCCTTTCGATAAAAGAGCAGAGACCAACTGGGAGCTTTGGGGAAAATGTCACAGGCAAAACTGCTTTTACATTCATGAAGCTGCATCAGTCTCGGAGAGACTGCAGAAGTCACCTGCGGAACACAGTGCCACTTCTACAGACAAACGTGCTTTAACGTGGTGAAATATGACAGGACTGATGGGAAACAACATCCTCATCAAGCCATTTCAGGGAATATGGCCTCCTAAGACAATATGAAAAGACTCTTGAGCAATGTCCATCAGTGTAAGTTACCACCACGATACACTGCAGATGGCACAGATAAATTCTGAGAGCAGCTCAGGAGTGACCTCAGGGTCACTTTCTCCACTTTCCCCATGCTACTCGAGAAACAATCTTAGAGGAACAATCCCTGTCAGGAGGATTTAGTCTGTGGTACATGGATTGGTTAGAGTTTGCCTCACAATATTGATATCCCTCTCTTCCTGACAAAGCATAATTCAGTCACTTCAGCCCTGATCTATTTTAATGCAGTGCAAGTGTCCTACACCCTCTGCTATTAGGCTGTTTTATTTGTCATTTGTTTATAGTGTTTAATTATTTATGCTATTGAATGTATTTTGCTTCAAGATGTATTTTAATGGAGGTACAGCACTCGTACCTTTTTCTAACCATGAAAATCAATCCACAAGAAAGGAGGATGAGTCTGCACTTGTTAGAACTCAAGAGTACTTCTGTTTTCTCAGCCATCACCCCTCTCCTTTCTATACCACATGGGTCTGGATCAAGAGAAAATTACAGAGAATTAAGTATTCTTGGCAACTCCTGTCTGTTGTGACAACCTCTCACTTGTGCCACAACTGGTAAGGCAAAACCAGTGATAAAACTGGTGTAATATCACCATTGCACAGCTCTACCTTTTTCTGCAATGCATCATCCTCATCTACAACAGAAAGATTTTGCAGCTTTCTGTTAGACTAAGGAGCATTTCTTACAAGAGACTGGCCTGCTAAATGTGTTAGATAACAATTAAAGAAGAAAATATAGCTGTTCAAAACCTTGATAGGATTTTTTTTTTTTTGCTATTTCCCATATCTTCCATAGGTTTAAAGAGTAACTGAAGGACAACACAGTCCTTTAATGCACACCCCTGCTTCTATACGATCTGAAGTAGTGCTTCTAATAGGGAATCTAACCCAGCCTGGCAAAAGGGCACTCTTGACAGGTAGCACAAACAGCCCCTATTTCTCCTTTCTACTTGCCCCTGTCCATATGGAGAGTTGCAAGGAAGAAGAGGCAGTCATCCTGAGGTCAAAAAAAAGGTTGGAAACCATGGCTCTGGATCATGACAGCAGCATGAGCTCTCAGGATGAGGTCGCATGAGAACATGAGCTGATCTTGCAGTTCCCTGCTGCTGAAAAGTCCAGGCTTGTGCTTCCTCTCCCTCCTCTTTGCCCTCTCCCTTCTCTCCATACCTGATCCTCCTCACTCTCACCACCTCTGCCAGCGAGAGAGGCTCCCCCATGTGAGACAGCCAACAGCCATGTCACTCAGTGCACCCTGAGCCAATTCAACCCATCAGTCAGACCAAAAATTGTTGGTAGATTCCAAGAAGCACCCAGAGAGAGACATTAAGAAACAGGGATTGTCGTTATTATTATTACTAGTACTACTATACAAGTACTTTATACATTTTAACACTTGTCATTAATAAAGACTCTTTCTATCTACTGTATGTGATTCTGATTAATAGTCAGATGAATTACTGTAGTCATAATTTGCCCCATGTAAGAGTGAAACAAACAAAAAAAATTAATCCAGGACTAAAGAACAATATAAAACTATACTTTTTTTTCTTCTCATTTTAGAGCACCATGACTTCATCATAATCTTTACCAAGAACTGTAATCTCATTACTTCAGGATCACTCAAGCATAACAACAGTTTTAAATTCAAAGCATATGCCTTACCAAAAAGAAAAGGGAAATTACACTCTATTATTCTAGTTATTACAGTCTAATATTTATCTAATGGCACTTAAAGAAAACAGTTCTGGATTCTGTGATTTATGTGAGCTAAAAGTTCATTTTTACTTGAACAAAAAGATTAGATAGATGATAAATCAGAAAACATCCCCTCTGGAAAAAAACTGAAATCTGGGATTATATTTTAATTACTTTGCCCTTCCAAAAAAAACACATGAAGATGATATTATTAATAATAATAGACAGCTAAGCTGATGTTTCTGGGAGAGTATAGAAAAATAAGTTGTACTAATTACATGAGAACAAGCACATAACATTTTTCCTCCTTATGGCTATATGGCTTTTATCTGTGCTATAAAGAAGGCTTAAAAAGTGTTGATAAAGAAAAGCTGAGAACTCTTCTTGGCACTGTAAGGCAAGATGCTGTCTACAGTGAAAGACTGAAAACTAGCACATTATAACGACTCAAGAAACAAATATACTGAACTCGGCAATTAGCAGAGAAAGAATATTTGGAAGAGTCTCTGCAATTCATTTAGCCAATACCTAGACAGCCTCAGTCCTGCACCACCACTGGAGGAGAAAGCATGTGCTGGTTGAAGACACAGCTCGACTGCTATTACTGCTGAATATACACAGGGCTTAGAAATCTTCCCCTTAGTCCTTCAGTATTGAAAAATTTAAACTTTTTTAAAAAATAAAAATCACAATTCTTTTTATGTAACTCACCTTTCCTCAATGAAAATCGTTCCCTCCTCTCCTGAAAGACTGGCATTTCTGTGCTTTCTAGCACCTAGCACAGGCTTTTAGCAGCTGAATGTTGAATCGGATTTGACAATGTTTCAACTGTTAGGAGTGACCCTAAGGATGCAAAGCCAGGAAGGAGTAAAGTCACGAGCAGCTGAAGCAGAGACATCCCTGTCTGCTACAGACTGCTACGCTGTCTGAAATGGTGCTAACGATACAAGGCTATAGAGGCAGTGACACACATTTACACCCATCAATAGACTCATCCTATCTTCTTGAAAGATGGTAACACTGCAGAAGACCAGATCTCCAACACAGCTCACTATTCTCCAGCTTTCACAGAGACTACTCTTAATGGAGACTGAAGACCAGCTGGCTGGAAAATCTGGCCCAAGTATTAAATATAAACAGCGCAGGTACTTCACATCATGTCCTCATAGGTGCACTCATGGTTTGTCAGTTAAAAAAAAAAAGAGGTTTATATTCACCATGTACTCACAATTTGTATCATTAATCTTTAATGACAGCTAGAAGGTACAGGTTTATAAATATATATTTTTCATAATTGTGACAACCAGTGACTAGATGCAGTTTTGGTGGAAAATTGTCTGAAATACTGTAAGGCTAGGTAAATTACAAGGCATTATTAGAAAACAGTGACTTTGAACTTTTGGTGATATTACTTTTTTTTTTTTTTTTTTTTTACAAATATTATAAACAAACATTACTTGGTGAAATATAAACATTGCAGAAGAAACTACAACCAAAAGTAATTTACTAGTTAAGTATATAGTTAAGAAACAACTTTTTTTTTTTTTAATAAAGTCAAGGTAAATCAAAGAAACAGTAATAAAAACTGGCATGTTAAAGAACAGTCTTCAACAGACAGCATCTCCATTGCTGAGAGAAATCATTTGTGTAACACTAAGGGATGCACCAGGTTTGTTTAAACCATTCCAAGAGCAGTAATTTTCTCTCACAGCAGTCAATTTTCCTGCATTACCACATGAATTCCAGTCCAGATGCAGGCAGGTTCTGCACCCAGGTAGAGCTCATTTTGTATCAACCTTAAAATATATGAATTTCATGTCAGGGTGCACCCCCATGAAGCCAGTCACAGGATGTACACAAATGTTTTGTTATATCACAGTTTAGAAACTGGACTTCGGAGTAATCCCAACCAATTTTAGTTTTACTACTTTTGATCATCTTGAAGAACATATATTAGCTCTTTGAGTTTAAAAGTGTAACACAATTTGGCTTATTTTTAAGATACAGACATAAAAAAAACCCAACTTTAAAACTCACCACAGTAACACAACTTTTTGTCCTGGAAGGTGATAAAGAGTATAATGCATGAGACTTCATTACACAGTTTTATGAAATATTGTCTTGTTACTGTTATTCAAAGGAGTATGATTATGATCTAGTGGAGTTAAATTGAACAAAGAAGAGCCTAAAGATGTAATACTATTTAAGACAAACATACATTTTCCTTAATGACACTTTTAACAGAATATTCTATACACAACACATCAATACAACAACTAGACCAATCAAGTCAATCCATCAAAAAAACGAGGTGCACCATAATATTGCATAGCAAGAAATCCCTGGTATTAATACACTTGCACTGGAGACTAGGTCTTTCTCTTTGCCTTACTAAATCAAAGCATGTATGTGTTTTAAAAAGCACATCTCACATTTGACATTTTTCTTAGCTGTATTCTTTGGAATCACTAGTGCGTGTGTTATTTCAAGCACATTTTTATTCTGCGTGCTATTGTTTAATATTAAAAAAAATAAAATTGAAAGGAAAACAGTTGTCCTGCCTTTCCTCAAAAAATAGGATGTAAAATAATCTTCCTATGTTACACAAAAATAAAATCAGACCTTTCTCAACAACAGAACACTCAAACAAAAGCCAGGATAGCTGAATGAAGAGGATATTCACACAAGATAGGGAAATCCAGGGTCAAAAATTCTCTTGGTAAAATAATTTAAAAGTCATATTTGTAAGTTGGATAAAGAAAGAGTCCAACCAATAGCCAATGGTTTCATAGCTCAGTATTCCCTTTGATCACGGAAGACCTACATTCAAGTCCAGACACTGGTTTAAGGAAGTACTCTCACCACTTACCTATTTTAGGGCAATTCTCTCATACAAACTGAGCCTGAGAAAACCTTCCTATCAAAACAAGTATGTTCCCCTGAACACATTCCATTTTGAAAAATGTCACCATCTTCCATTAAAAAAAATATACTGATCAGTGCTACATAAGGCTAGGCATTTTTATTTTACAGACTATATTTATTTACTTCCTACCTTAAGCTATTTATGTTTGAAAAACATTGATTTCGGTGCTCAAAAATATTTTCACTTCAGTAAGTAATCCTTTCATCTATTCAGAGCATGTACACATGAAGTGCACACAGGAAACAGAATTACTGATGATTTGCCAGAAAGCCATGCAGTATAATTGGAAGGTGAAAGTAATTTTCTTCAGATATTCCTTATAGTGAGCACTTCAATCTCATGACACAAACTGTGCAGACATATTAAATCCATTCAAATATTTTAACAATATGCATTATGCAGCATCAGATAAATAACAGTAAAAGCTGAAAAGACCATGTCTCCACAAATAGATTTCATAAAAAACTAGAACTTCTGGTTTCAGATAGAATATATATTTAGAATATCTGTGTAAGAGGCTAATATATATACAATAAATATATTTTCTTATAGTAACTATAGTCACAGTTTTGTTTTTTTACTTAACTACACAACTGTAGAGGTGTATCAGGAAGACATATTTCTGACTGCAATTTCTTTCACTGTAGTATGGGAAAATGTTATTAAATTCTTCTGGCTCCTACAGACAACAGGGCTTCTAGCACAGCTAAAAAGGTATCAGGAATTAGAATTGATTGATTATTATATTTTTAGTATAAATTTCATTTTAACCACAAAGCCATTATTGGACTTTTGGTTAAAGACCCAAGGAACACATGAGATTTCTTCCTAGGAAATGCTGAAAGGCACATAAAAATATGTTAAAAAGCAGATTCTGTGTATTTCTGTAGGTTACTTCACATTGAAATACAGAATTAGCAGATGTTTGCCTGTTGGCGCTATGGAAAATGTTTCATGTCTCTGTAAAGAGATCATGCTTATGCATGAACGGACATTTGTTCATTCAAGTGATTCATCTTCCCCTCACAGACGCTGGAACAAAGAGTGTGCACTTATTCTGTTGTTCACTGAGATACTGAGGCACACACATTCACATCAAAGAGTTATTTGCAAATGGTAAAAGGAGAAAAAAATTAATTTGCCTGAAATAATGTACATTTATTGAAACGAGTATGACACAGTTTCAGTTACTGATTTTATGCTAATAAATAGTAATACGTTTATCTAGCTGGAATTCCATTTACAGTCACTTAATTGTTCCGATTCCTGTAAGGATTTCCAATAATTAGGGTAGATTGCAAAAATATTGCCATGAAAGGCATAGATCCACATGCAAAAACTCCTCCAGTTTGAGTGTGAAGCAGCAAACATCGATGTATATCAGACATGCAGTACAATTTGACTCACTGTATAACGTATCGTGATATTGCACATAAAATAACATGGCACGTTTCATAAAGCTACGACTTTGCACGATAAGTGACAGATATTTTTACATCTGCAGAGGTATAAGCAATGAATAACTCACTCAAAAGTGAAGCACACAAAGCTTGTTGCCTTGCCTAGACCATTCTAGTGTCACTTGGAAAGGAAGGTGGCATGGGCTCTAGTCATGCAAGTAAAAATACAAAGAGCTGACATTTTTTCCAGAAAAAGGTCAGCTTCAAAGTTTTCAAATATTTTTCTTTGCCTGTGAAAGTTCATTTTGCAGAACTATATTCTTTAGAAACATGATTTTAAAAAGTTGTTTTACTCCCACTCTCATTAAAATGATTGATGTCCTGTCAACTTGTCCTCTTCAACACAGGCTTTTCTCCTCCAAGTCACCATATATGTAAATATCATATAATTATTATTTGGGATTTTAATTTAATCTCCATTCATCACAATGCTTCTAGCAAGCCACACATAGATAGCATCAGACTGAAATCTGAAGGACTGGAAACTGTACATGAATTCTGCCAGTGGAAAAAATACTCACAGTCATTGCAACTGAAAATGTTTTTGGAAATCTGAGCAAATCTTGCTTGAAAATAAATTAATGCGATAGAAGTGAAAATGTGTAATCAAAATAACGGAGCTTTGGCATATAGCACTGATAAACTTATATTAAGACACCTCAAAATTTTTCCAGACTTAACCAATAACATTCTCTAGTCAAAGCTGACCTTTCCAGGCTTTAAAAAGCAAGTGTTTATAAATGCCTCTAGAAGATCATGTCTTTTACTGGGCTCACACAGTGAGAGTCTGTGATCAAGATCAAGCCCATGAAGTTACTCACAAAACGTAGCGTTGAGGACAGGCTTAACTGCTTGAAAGCTCAGGAGATTCTGGTTTGCAAAACGTTCTTCTGGTATGCTACATCCTCAAAAGGTTTAATACTCAGGTTTGTGTTTGACAAAGGGGGGAGGAGCATAAATAAAAGAGCAATAATATCTGAACAGTATTATAAAGCCATAGTGAAATTCTGTCTACAAAATTTCAACTGAGAGCAACAGTAATTTCACCTAAGTCATGATTAAAAAAAAGGGGGGGGAATATAACAACTCACTAGTGTACTTGATACATGTACCTCCATTTAGGTATTCCAGATTTAAAGAGTTTAAGCCACAGTTGGTATAAGGAGATTTTTAAATGATTACAGACCTGCAGATGCTGCATAAATCAAATGACAACGAATGCTACTCACTAAAAAACCATTTTGAAGTTCTAGAATTAGAGTTATTCACTGTTAAAATGGTTTTAGCACAATTCGTGTTTCCAAAGCCATTAAAACAGTAAACAAGGAATCTTGTTAAATCTTTAGAAGCAAAGTTGCAGCATCAGTTAATCTAAAATGCAGAGAAACTGATTTTTTTTTTTTCCTCCAAGGATTTTCACCAATTACATAACAGTTGCTGGTTCACTATTTGGGTAAAAAAGGCCAAGCACAAAATGTTTTGGAAAGCGGTAACACATAAATAAAAGAGATGTTTGGCTATATTTCCACCAGATCTCAAAGTGCTTTCAAATGGAGACAAGTCCTTTTCCTTCTCTCCAGTATTAAGGCTCTTATAAAAAAATAAATAAATTTAACTAAAAGACACTTGGGCTTTCTTTATCAAATACATCACTTAATATGTTTTAGTCATAAACATTTTAAGACACTAGTGCAGGAATTCTAGCTTTATGTGTGTTTACTAGCAATATATAGGATTATTTTATTACATGATCGGGGGCTTAATATTCTAAAATGTTAAATCCTCTGTAGATGTTGACAGCATATTTCTTTATATTCTGTTTCTATTAAAAGCCACAGGTATTAGAAAATCGATTGGGAAATTAAAACCAAGTTACTCATACTACAGAAAGGCTCCTCTTGCTATTATTTCTATCCAATCAGAAATAGTGATCTAGAGAAATTAAATGAAATACTCTTTTCCCATCAAGTTTCCAGACCATTTTTTTTTCCTCCAGAATTTGTAAGTTTAATTATTCTGACTGAACCAGACCTTCAGTAGACAAAAGTGCTCTCAATTCCCACCAAGTCAAAAGGCTCTATAAGAACTCGACATTAATCAAGCTGTTTGGGACACTTAACCCTTTTGAGGAACACAAAACTGCAGTTAAAAAAAAAAAATCACATTTCATTCCTAAGCAATCTACAGAATACACAAAACTTTAAAGCCTTTAAATCTTACAGCCCTTCATAATTGGAAGATCACACTGACATCGGTTTTACCACTCTCAGCAGTCATATTTGTAGAGGTTCCTCTCCTGCAAACACATACACCCCTAAATCCTGGGAAATCAGCACCCAGATTTGGCACCAGCACAACCTGTATTCAGCTGAACTCCTGAAAAAGCAAGTTTAAAAAGGGAAATACTATGTTTACTGCTAATGTAATTTAAAATATACCTTTGAAGGCAGAAGTCAGCAGTCAGCATGCTCTGTAATTTTTATAGATATATTTTTATATGGCAAGATATGACTTTCTTCAATTTGTCTGACTAAATTTAGTCAACTTTGTGAAATCTGTCACTTACTGAAATGACGAAAAATTTGGAGTATTTTGTTTTACCAGAAAGCAGGCTGCTGCACTGATACATTAGCATAAGGAATTCAATTAAGCTGTTAATAGGAATAAAACTGGAAGTGTTGCTTGGGATGCACAGTGTAATTATGGATTCAGCTCTCACCATCTCGAGTTCCTTTGGTGCAATTCCACAACTTTTCTGCTGACCTGAACACAAGCAGCTTTATGGGACCAACCCTATTGAAACAAACATCAGATCCTGACAGAACTCTACAACTTACCACGCGAATTTAAAAACAAAATGCTTTATAAACTGCTCAGTGGGTTGCATTTCAATTAGCACGTGATATTATTTTTCTTTTCTTTTATGCTTACACACAGCCAGAGTTCAAAACTTTTTGAAAAAGTAAATCTTTGCCTTAAACTGATCATTTTTATAGCATGATGGAACACAGCTACACCTGGGAACACCTGTACTCTTTGTCTTTTTGGTCAAAACCGCTACTTATCCCTTAAAACTGCCCTGTTAGGCCCTTAGCCCTGCCGGGCAATTAACACGAGTGGGTCAGCGAGGCCGGTAAACCCCGCAGGTGCCCGCAGCCC
>NW_010306369.1:312-547 GCF_000700745.2 Antrostomus carolinensis | reverse complement strand
CAACTTGGTATCATCAGCAAACTTGCTGAGGATACACTCTGTCCCCTCGTCTAGGTCATCAATGAATATATTGAACAAAATGGGACCGAGTATTGACCCTTGGGGAACACCGCTGGTTACAGGCCTCCAACCAGACTCTGTGCCGCTGATCACAACCCTCTGAGTTCTGTCACACAGCCAGCTCTCAATCCACCTAGCTGTCACCTCATCCAACCTGCACTTCCTCAGCTTCCTA
>NW_010306369.1:0-207 GCF_000700745.2 Antrostomus carolinensis | reverse complement strand
AGATGACATCTACGGCTCTCCCCTCATCCAGCCAGCCAGTTATAACATCAGAGAAAGCTATCAGATTGGTCAAGCATGATTTACCCTTGGTAAATCCATGTTGACCACTTCCAATAACTTCCCGTTCCTCAACATGTTTGGAGATGACATCCAGAATGAGTCGCTCCATTACCTTCCCAGGGACAGAGGTGAGACTAACCGGCCTGT
>NW_010306368.1:0-2141 GCF_000700745.2 Antrostomus carolinensis | reverse complement strand
TATTATTATTATCATTATTATTTGAATATCAGTACTATTTTATTTCCATTATTAAACTGTTCTTCTCTCCCCCTACGAGTCTCCTTCCCCTTGCCCCCCAATTCTCTCCCCTATTCTATCTGTGTTGGGGGAGGGAGCGAGCGGCTGGGTTTGGCTGCAGCCCAGTGCCAGCCCAGTGAAACCACTACAGCTGCCTCCCCCCAGTTTGCAGGGTCTGGGTCTGGCTCTTCACCATGTCAACAGCGAGGCAAGGGTGACATTTCCCTCTCGCAATGACACGGGAGCTGTTCAGCGCTGAGATAAAACACACCCCACGCTCTTGCAAGATTCATTGTCCTGAGATGAGCTGGAAGTTATTGTCCTTGTTGCCTTGGAACAAGACAAATCTGATGTCTGTAAGGTTTGCTGTTAAATAATCCAAACCAGGAGTGGGACGGAGCCACGTGGAGAAATGGAAACATTTGGGTGCCATGGTTGAAAATGAATAGTTTTGATAAAAGGCGCTGATGCTTGCTGGTCCGGCGTGCCCTTAGTTCGCTCTTGATTGCTTCTCTTAACATTTAACTTCATTCTTTAAATACTGTCTATGCTGGAAGTTTCAAAATCTTTCCTCAGCATAAATAAATTAAACATTAAATGGAAATAATTTTTGTATTTACAACTATCTTTGGGTTTGCCTCCCGGTTGAGTGCTGCCACTGGTACTTCTTCCCCATCACAATGTATTTACACTGACACACCAAACAAAATGGAGATGTAAAACCACTTCTAAAAATTACACCTCCAATTTGTTGGACGTTAAAAACAATTATAACATGAGAAATCTTTGGGA
The DNA here is from genome assembly GCF_000700745.2 of Antrostomus carolinensis. NCBI lineage: Eukaryota > Metazoa > Chordata > Aves > Caprimulgiformes > Caprimulgidae > Antrostomus > Antrostomus carolinensis. Next base: position 1,310 of record NW_010306368.1, on the reverse strand, counting down.
TGAAGGAAAGCTGACACGTTTCACAAACGGATCCGAGCCAACAGGCTCCTCTCCGCAGTCCTGCTCGCAGGTGGAAAAGCCGCTCGGACGCACGCACAGAGCTCTCCCCGCATGAGCTGCTGATAAATCTAATCCTGAAGGATTGGAAATGAGGTAAAAAGAAATTTTGATGAAAATTATGTACATGTACTTTGACAAGCTCATAAACACTGCAGCCATGATAAGTTTTCTTATTTTTTTATTTATTTTTTTAAGACCTGACACAACTGTATAAGCCCAAACTCTAATTTTTACAGCCCTGGGTTTGGAGATCTGTCATTGGGAGATATAATGGAAAGAATAATTGCTTGGTGGCTGCACAAACAGGAGATGTGTTGTCAGGCTGCAGTTTGGAGGCTACATCTGGCTTCGGAAATGATTGATGCTGTCTCTGTGTGTGTGATTTGGGAAACCATTTCTTTTTTTTTTTTCTTTTTCTTTTTTTTTTTTTCCCCCTCTCTAATACAACCACCATGCCCAACCTTCCCACAGCCGCAGCAATTAAACCATTATTAATGAAAACTTCTTTATTTATTCCTTTCCCATCTTGGCGGTGCGGTTAGGCAACACGCAGCCCTCGCGGTGAAGGTAAGCATGTGATTTCAATTTGAAATTAAAAGTCATGTCTGAATAACAGAACAGCATTCTCATTTCCTAATACTCCGCTTTTTACTACTTTGCATTCAACTGTGAAAAGTCTTTTAAAACTCTGAACAGCAGTAAAACTTGAATGAATTTTTGACCCATTATTGCATAGCGGGTGCGCTTTCCAAGTTGGAGAGACTGCCAAGTTCTCCCCACCTAATATTTCCACTTTAATTGTGCCACTTGAGAAATTTACGTGCCTCAAAATATGGCATGAATCTTACGCTTATTGCAGTATCATTAGCAGCAACATTTAAGCAACATCTGTGTGCTATAGAACTAATTGAAGTAGCAGAAGTGGCAGCTGTAAATCCACAGGAAGATGGCAGTTTGCACCCAGCACTGCTGAGTTAGCGGGTAACTGTCAGCCTGTTCCTGCAATCTGCTCTCGAGGACTATGGAACAGGCACACAATGTCCAAAAAAATACAGCGAGTAGGCTAATGATCCTATTAACCACTTTGCTGCACCAATTTGGCTGTTTTTCCAGTTTCCTTGTTGAATTTCATTATATATTTCACCGTTCCAGTAAAAAGTCCAGTATGAGACAAGTTGGCTTCTAAGCCACCAACTTAAGGGACTGAAGCTCTTCTGTCAAATTAATGTGCAAATTATTATTATTATTAT
>NW_010306367.1:1065-2913 GCF_000700745.2 Antrostomus carolinensis | reverse complement strand
ATAAACCCCAAACACCCCCTAGAAAAATTCCCCTTCAAAATGCCAATAAAATCTTCCATAATCCAAACCCCCCAAAACCCACAAAACCAGTCCCTCCCAGTCAATCCCAGTATGATTCCAGTTGCTCTCAATGAGGTCCCAGTGTAACCCAGGATGGACTCAGCTGCTCTCACTGTGATCCCAGTGTGATCCCAGTTGCTCCCAGCAGAATTCCAGATGTTCCCAGTTGCTCCCATTATGATCCCAGTTGCCCCAAGAATAGTCCCAGTCCCTCCCAGCAGGGTCCCAGTCGTGCCCAGTTGCCTCCAGGGTAGATTCAGTTTTTCCCAGCATGGTCCCAGTTGCTCCCAGCATGATCCCAGCTGTTCCCAGTGTGGTTCCAGTCCCCCCAGTATGGTTAGAGACACTCCCAGTATGTTTGAGTTAGCTCAGGATGATCCCAGTCTTTCCCAGTTACTCCCAGTTTCCTCTAGCATCATCCCAGTTTCCATCTGTTGCTCAAAGGGTGGTCCCAGTTGCTCCCAGTATGATCCCAGTTGCCCCAGTTGCAGTCTCAGTCCTCTCAGCACGGTTCCAGAACCTTCCAGCCGATCCCAGTTGCTCCCAGTGTGTCACATTTTCCTCCCAACATGGGCCCAGTAGCTCCCAGTAAGCCCCAGTCAGGTTCCATTCACACCCAGTATAATCCCAGTATGAGTGTAGCCACTCCCAGTATGATCCCAGTCACTTGCAGTCGAATCCCAGTTGCTCCCAGTCACTCCCAGTCTGATGCCAGTGCCCCCAGTGTGATCCCAGTTGCTCCCAGCATGGGCCCAGCTGTTCCCAGTGTGCTTCCATCACTCCCCTATGGTCACAGACACTCCCAGGATGGTCCCAGTTGAACCCAGTTATCCCTGTTCTAGTCCCAGTCAGTCCCCAGGATCCCAGTCCCTCCCAGCACGGTCCCACTCACTCCCAGTTGTTCCCAGCATGGTCCCAGTTGTTCCCAGTGTGGTTCCAGTCCCCCCAGTATGGTTCCAGACACTCCCAGTATATCCCAGTTGCCCCCAGCATGTCTGTAGTCATTTCCAGGCCCTGCCAGTGGCCCCAGGAAGGTGTCAGTTCTCCCAGTATGATCCCCCAGTCATGCCCAGTATATCCCAGTTGCCTCCAGCATGCATCCAGTCCTTCCCAGTTCCTCCAGTTTGCTTGCAGCATCATCCCAGTTTCTCTCAGCTGCTCCCAGTAGCCCAAAGTGTGATCCCAGTCGCTCCCTTTCAACCCCAATATGATCCCAGTAAGCTCCAGTTTGATCCCAGTCCCATGCCAGCCCTCCCAGTGTGGTCCCAGTATAATCCCAGTTGCTTCCAATCTCTCCCAGTATGGTCCCAGCTGCCTCCAGCATGGTTCCAGTTGCTTCCTAGATCAGCCCAGTCAGTCCCAGTCTGATGCCATTTGCTGCCAGCGTGCTCCCAGTTGCTCCCAGTCAGGCCCAGTCTGGGGGATGATGTGCAGGGTGTGTTCCCAGTCGCTCTCAGATCCTCCCAGTATGAGTCCAGTCCCTCCCAGTATGATCCAAAGATGAGCCCAGTGTGCTCCCAGTCCCTGCCAGTATGAACCAGTTGTGCTCCACATGGTTCCAGTTGCTCTCTTTCACCCTCACTTTTGTTCCAGTCCCTCCCAGTGTGTCCCAGTGTAGCCCAGTTCCCTCCAGCATGTTCCCAGTCACTCCCAGTTCCTTCCAGTATGATCCCATTTGCTCCCAAGCACTCCCAGTCAGCCTCAGTGTAGTGGCACTCACTGCCAGGATGATCTCGTCACCCCCAGCATGCTCCCAGTCATTCCCAGTTGATTCCACTTGCTCACAGC
>NW_010306367.1:0-996 GCF_000700745.2 Antrostomus carolinensis | reverse complement strand
CCCCTGTGCCCCCCAGGAGCCCCAAGGGGGGGGCCCAGGGAGGGGGGACCCCTGCCATTGGCGGGAGCCTCAAGAGCCTGGAGAGGGGCAGGGGGGACTCCTTGGAGCCGCTGCAGCCCCGAGCAGAGAATGAGGGGAGAAGGGAGCCCGGGAGCCCAAAGAGCCCCGGCATCCCGAAATGGGGAGAGCCAAGAGGGGGGAGCTTTTGGCATTGCTGGCACTGCCAGCAGCCTGGGCAGGGCGGGCACCGAGCACAAGGGGGACCCCCAATGCAAGCGTGACCCCAGCAGCTGGGACAGGGGAAACTCCGAACACCAAAGGGGAGGGACCAGGGATGGGGAACTCCTGGAAGGCTTTTTCATGGCTGAATCTTGGTGTTTGGGAGGTTTTCCTGGAGCCCAGATGGCCGGTGACTTGTAGAGATGGACTCGGGCAGAGGGACCTTCAAACTCAACGTGCTCATCCCTTGTTTTCCCCAAACCAGGATTTCCCATTGCCAACCCCTGGGAGGCTGCGAGGAAGAGGAAGATGCCCCGGGACACTGAGGCAGGTGAGGAGGAAGTCAGTGCCCCTTTCCCCTGTGTGCTGCTCCCTCCTCTCTCCTGCTCCATCTCCCAGCCCAGCACAGCCCCTGGCTGCAGGACAGCCCTGCTGCCAACCCCGTCCTGCTGGGGATGCACTGGGGGGATCTCCTTCCCCTTCCCTCTGGCACGGAGGCAAATCCCATCCTGTCCTTGTCCTTCCTCGCCCAGAGCAGGAGCTGAGCATGGAGAGCAGGGAGGACAAATGCCCGCGGCAGAACCTGGTGGAAGAGGCCGTTTGGAGCGGCTCCACGGCGCAGGAAGCCAACGGGGAGGAAAAGGCCCGGAGATGCCGCACGAGGAGGGGCTGCAAACGCAGCTGGCGGGGATGTGAGGGGGAAAGAGCCAGCCTGGGCCGGGAAGGCGGCCGGAGATGGAGCCAGAGCTCGGAGCTGGTGCTCCATGAGCAGCTCCA
>NW_010306366.1:532-775 GCF_000700745.2 Antrostomus carolinensis | reverse complement strand
TTTAAGGTCCCTTCCCACCCAAACCAGTTGAACATCTTGTGTCCTGTTTGCCCAGGATAACAACAGCCCATAAAGAACTCGGCAGGAACCTTTGATGTTGCTGGGTGAGCAGATAACCCTGGACTATAAAGAGATGCCACCTCGGTTTATAGACCATTTCTTCAACCATCAAACCCCAACTCAGATCCACCAAACCTCAAGTTGCCTTCAGAAGATCCTGCAGCTCCTGAGCTGAGTCACCAC
>NW_010306366.1:0-500 GCF_000700745.2 Antrostomus carolinensis | reverse complement strand
GGCGTGGGTTGGATTTTCCGTTGGGTTGATGTTTGCGTTGGCAAAGAGATTCCTCAACCTTCCTGACCTGCTGGTGGTCAGGAGATACCATAAAAATGCAGGAAATTTCCTTTGGTCCTTTTAAAACTCACCCCTGGGGTTTTATCAGCTCGTTCTCGTGAGAAGGAAAGTGAAGGACTGAGATTAATTATTAATTATTAATTAATCATCCTGGATTAAGACCCCTCGAGATCCTACCAAACTCTAATGGGTTGGGGTTTTTTTAGCTGGTGGGACCTCAAGATGAGAACGTTGTAGGAGATGTTTGAGCTTGTCCATCTGTTGAGAACACAAGGCAGGCTCAGAAGGACGGTGTAGGTCGCTCGTTATCGTGGCAATGATTGTAATTAGTCAAATGAGACTAATTGTTAAACATGGGGAAAGAAAGGGAGAAGGTGGCTACAGGGGTACGTGTGGACTCTGATACCTCTTAAAGAGGGGTTGGGGTTTGAGAAGGGGGG
>NW_010306365.1:0-43894 GCF_000700745.2 Antrostomus carolinensis | reverse complement strand
CCCTCCCCCACCTCTAGCTCCTGAAATAATCAAAAATATACTGTAGGAAGGTATTTTTTTAGCACCCTTAACAAAGTTCTGCTTGTCTTCTCTGATAATTTTCCAGAATGTTCATTCATTGTGAGCTGAGAGATGATTAGTAAGTCTTTAGTTGGTGTTTTTTATGGTACTACCTAATTGTGTGCTAAATCTGTTTCTGCAATAAGAAAACTGTAAATTGGTAGACAGTGTCAAAATATGTTTGTGTCCTGTTTTCAATTTACTACTCTCTTTTATCACAGCTACACTTCCCTAGTTGGTTTTTTGTTTTGTTTTTAACAAATTCCAGTTCCTTGCCAGGTACCTGACAGCTAAGAACCTTTGAAATTTAAAATCAGTTACTATTTTTTTTATGGTTACTGTTTTGTTGTTACTTTGTGTCAAATGTAATCCACGTATTGTTGAAATGCACCAAACTCTCCACATTCTTTGGCAACTTCTGCATGTTGATACTGCTTTTCTGTGTTCTTGAGTTCTCTTTACAATACAGGAACTTAGGGAAATATCCCTGGAGAGAAAAGAAGAGGGTTTTTTCTCCTTTAAAGGCTTCCTCTCCAAGATTAGTAAAAGGATGATTAGGAATGTAGGTAAAGGTACCAGGGATGTTGATTAGAGAAAAGGGAGGATGCAGGTAGATTGCATGAAGCAGTATTTCTCAGACTTTTAAGTCAAAGGATTGTCCATGAGAGGGAGGGAAAACTTTTCTCTAGCAATTCATATAAAAATTGAGTTTCCTTCTGTAGTTAAAAGTATGTGATATTTAAGAAAAATAGTCTATTAATTAACTATGTTAGTCTTCAAGCTCAGCTGTTTCCAATGTAACTGTTAAACATCCAGGCAGCAATGTCTTTGTGCAGCTCCTAACTGTAGTTTATCTTCTTTATTCAAACCTGTTACTGATAGTGCGCATTACCACTTCTTGGCATCCATATAAGTGTGTAGAACCTAACTAAGTGTAATTAAATTGATAGAGATAGGGCTTCTTTTGCAAACAATTAGAAAACATCTGTCACTGTTTTTCCTGGCTTTTGAGTAGGGATCGATTTATGTAATAAATAGGCATTTAAATTTAAAAATAATGAAAATTTACTATTATTAAAATGTCTGTACAGGCTGAGAGATTTGCATTATATCCTCTAACAGGAGCAACCTTAGAAGAAGTTTTGCATGTTGAAAGTAAAAGTAATTCTGTATAAATTTCAACATCTGTAGATAGTTAATCAGTTCTTTCAGTTTTTCTATCTAATTGATAGTATGCAAAATTGCTAATTATTCTTATTCCTTGTACTCTTGCCTTGAACTAGGTTTATAAATAACAGACAAGGGTATCTTTCAGGTAGCGCTGAGTGGGAGGGCTACTGAATTTAGAATCTGCTTTTTCTTGCAGGCTTGAGCTTATTTTGAGATAATCAGAGTTTACAGTTGATTAATAAAGCTATTAAGAAAACATCTTTAAGTCAAAAACTAGCATGGAGTTTATTAATTTTCCTGTTCCACTCAGTACACAATGTGATAAATGTCATGTGAATATTTTTTCGTTGTTGTTATTTGTTTGGGGTCATCTCTTGGGAATCTATTAAATATTCTTATTCTTCTAGTAAGCTTTTGCCAAGTACAGAAATCTTATAGTTGGCAGGACTTTTACATAAATGCTTCTTTAAAGGAAGAACTGTTTCATAAGTGCCTTTTCTACACAGTTTATTCCCCAGATATGCCTTCACGGCTTCCAATCCAAGACATCTTTGCTGGACTGGTTACGAGTATTGGCACAGCAATACGATACTGGTTTCATTACACACTTGTGGCCTTTGCGTGGTTGGGAGTAGTACCTCTTACTGCATGTAAGTATTCATTTTTTGTACTGTAATACTCTTATATGCAGGAAAATATGCCACTCTCTGCAACAAAGTTTTATGAGACCATTGGTGGTTTATTTAAAAAAAACGTAAATTCAAAGACATTATTTCACTTATTTTCACACAGAAGTTCTAGGTATTTGACTCTTAACCACAATGCAAGAAGATGTTGAGTTAGGATAAAATGTCTCTTTTCAATTACCTTCTTTAAAATCTATGTGTAAGTTTTTATTTGATACTGTTTATTAATATTAGGATAGAAGAATTGTCCTGGGTTTTCTAACCACATAGAAATGAATGTGCAATATTTTTTTTAGTATGGAAAGTGCAATTTCTTTACAGTCCTACATAATTGGGTTAGTAAAACTCCTCTTAAAGTCCTATAGTAGTAAAGGAATTTAACAGAAAGAGAGCACAGATTTTAATTACTGTAGTATCCAGTTTGAAATTCACTTTTCAAATAGAAATGGAAAGAGACCTATTGATGTTTCAACAAGCTAAAAACACAGAGAATATGAAAAAAGGCAAAAGGTATATAGTGTTCAGTCAAGGAAATGATTGGAAGTGCATCTTTACAAATGGTAATATGCCCCTTGAACAAAAGAGCAGAGAACCAGTAAATGCATCTCACTAGACAGTTTCTCAGTATGTTCTGTGCATTTATTTGTATCCGGCACTGGTTTAGTTTGAGACTATCACAGTACTGGCATCAGGTATAAGAGAGTGATCCTGTTCCTGCAGCATGTCCTTCCTGTGCAAGAAAAAGAGCTTTTCCAGGCATAGAGTAAACAAGATTTACAAACTGCTCTGCATTAAAGCTAAAAAATATTTTGAATTTCTTCCTTGGGCTTTTAGATAAATCTTGTTTTTTCTACGGATTGATCTTGTTTTTCTACTGTTGTCTTTCAAAATGCAAATTTTGTACACTTTTCTTACTAAAATTTCTGAAGGACAACAAAATCATATTCAATAGATGAATTAAGGTAGTTATGTTTCATAACTGTCTGAAAACCTGATGCTGGCTCTTCAATAATACTGAAATGTTACCAGAAGTCACCACTTACAACTTAGTTGTGTAAGACTTCCCCCTGCCCCCCAAAATGTAATTTTTGGTTTTTAGTACTCATTTCCTGACCAGTACAACTGACTTTTGATTTACGAATGACTATTTTCTTTACTTTGCCTTAATTTCTGTCCATAACATTGCACATGTACAGATCCCTGTTTACAGATTCCTTTAAAAGTTGATGTACTGTGCAGGGTGACTTATATGCACAGGAAGATAGCCAGCATGACAGAGCCATTCAGCCTAACAAACCTTGAAAAATCAATTTACTTTTGAAATTTGTCAGTATCTGTCTCATGGATGGGATTTTGTATAGGTCTTGTCTTCTTACATTAAATGCCTTTAATGTAATCTCTAATTTTCTGTAATATTTAAATACCTTCTAATATAATCTTTTGCCTTACCCATTTCTGTCATATGGCTCACATACTTCCTTGTAAAGCCAGCCACACACAATTGTTCTCATTATTTTAGATCTGGAAGAAAAAGGTGCAGCACAAAAAACTTGTCAACCAGACCAAAGGAGATTTATAGTTGAACAAATCTGCCCTCCGGCTTAAAGTGCTGCTCATGCAGTTATCCCATTGTGGGATAAATTCTCCATTCTTTCTTGGTAATTTCACTTCTTTAGTGCATACCCATCTTATATGGTTGAGTAAAAATAATTTATCTCTGTGCATATCCTCAGTCTGATCCCAGCAGGCTCCAATATGCTGTTGCTATTCCGTTAGCACATTAACAGGTGGAAAAAAGCCAGTTATACAGTCTACTGTGATCTGTTCAGAGAAGTAGGATTAATTGGTCCAGTTTAATGCAAAGTGGTTTTATTCTCTGTGATAATTGTATTTAGCTACATGGTTTCTAGAGTGAAATACCCAAGGTACCTATATAGTATGCAGGGTAAGAAAGAGGAGTACACACTGAGTAAAGTGAATGTGTACACTCAGGCAGGAGGAAGTGCTAACATGGGAGTTGGGTTGTCTGAAGTATCTCCTTTATCTCAGATTTTAGAAATCACTGTTCACAGACCGATATGGCACATCAATGTATCTTTCTGGGGTGATTTAGTTGCTATTTTTATAGAAAAACAATATAGCTGAAGAGAGTGCTTGTGTACGTGTTTCATGTAATTGTGTAGTGGTTAAAATTGCAGAGATGTGTAATAGAACTATTTAAATTGTCGTGAGTAACATATGAATGGAATTGGGTATGTGAGTACTGGAAGAACCAGCAGAAGAAAAGCTAAAAGGTGTATTAGCTGTTTGCCAAACAAAGAGCACTGTATATGTGATTTCATTCAAATCAAGAGGAAAAACAAACAGACTAAAGGTAAGATGTCAAGAAGAAGATTAACAGGACCAGAGTTATAAGATATACAGACAAGGAAAACGACTGTGATTTTTGTCTCAGACTCTAGAGGGATGAAACAAAACAATGAGGCAAAGATCCCAAATGGCATCCACTTAGTACAAATATGAAAGGCAAGTCTAAAATCAGTTAATAAGTGCCAATCAAGAAGAATCCAAGAGAAATGATGAGGATTTACTAGCTGGTATCCTTTGTTTTCAGTGTTGTCCACAAGTGATCCTGTCCAGACCACTTGGACATACATGCCTTAGTGCTTATATGAGAGTGAGCAAGTGAAATCTGTGAGGAAAAATAGCTTGCTTAGAGATTTTTTTTGTTATAAAATTCCCTTCCTATTCCATAAAATCTCACAATGTGTTTTGTTACACTGGTTTCCTACCAGTGTAGTGTAATTGGAAGTTATAAGGCTTGTGTTCTTTGACCTTTTCAGCCTGGCAGAGTTCACAGCAGTATCTTCCTCCTTTGGCGTCCCCCCACCATGCAGCTACATGGTAGGCAGAGGCAAACTATTGAAGCTCACGGACAGCAGAGGATCAGTATCAGATTGCTAAATTTGACTCAGTGGCTGTTCAGTGTAAAATGTGGAAGTAGTGCTGACTAAAATGACACTGAACATTTTCATTAGATCAGCTACAGCCATGGTCTCTTTTGTGTTCTAACTTACTCTAGACTTTTGAATTTTGTATTATTATTTTGTATTATTTTCTGTCCAATGTCAGAACTTCAGCAGGCAGGGTGGATTGCACCGGGGATGTAAGTGTTAACTTCCTCCAAGTGCTATGCTATGCCTTATGTAAAAGGTGAACATAAACAGTAGACTTTTTGGGTATTTCTGGTGGATTGATTCATGAGGGATGTAGAAACATAAACTTTCTATAAGTTTAAAATAGTTGTAGCCAAGAGATAATAATTATTTATTCTAGGTCACAGAAACCATAGTTTGCCATTATCTACTTGGGTACCTATGCCTGCCTAAAGGGTGGAATGAGAATCTTAAGAATGGCATTTCTGGATATAGGTGCCTTAATTCTTCCCTCATGTTGTTCTGAGCATCTGTGTCATCTTCCTGTAGATCTGAACCTAATTTTCTGAAGTAGACTATATACACTGATAACCTACTTTTAAGATTATGTGACAGAAGAATCACGGTGAAAAACTAACGTTAACTAGCATCAAGTATTCATCCATAAAATGATTGTTTAAAACAGATAGTGGAATGGTGAGACTCATTGCTACAAGATACCTTAATACCAAAAGCCTATACAGGTTCAAAATATGGCTGAACAAATTAATGGGGAGGGGGTGGGAATCCATCAAGGATTAGTTAGCACTGAGATACTATAGGACAAGAATTGAGAAGTTCTGTGTGAAGCATATGAGAATGTACTGAGGAAGTATTGCTGGAAATATCTTTAGCCTGTTTCCAGATTCTTCTTTAGGCATTCATTGGCGTGACCAGTGCTGAAGACAGATCTAGATGAATCTTGGATCTAACCTAGCGTGGCAATTCTTACACTTTGAATGTATACTTTATCAAGAATGTTCAGCTAAAATACAGCTTTGTTCCATGTGCTTGTATGTGGCACCGAGTTCTGTTAGTTCACTGAAAGTTGAGATTATTTTTTTCCCTTGTCATAAATTTAGTTAGGACACCACGTGAAAAGAGGGTACCTGTGGTCCTTTCCAAGTGAGGTTATAAACAACATTGAATTTATACTAGACTTGTGTTTCTTCATGCAGGTCGTATCTACAAGTGCTTGTTTACTGGCTCTGTGAGCTCACTACTAACACTGCCATTAGATATTCTGTCAACGTAAGTACTTCAGCAGTTTGATACAAATAACTTCTCTAGTCAAATTACTGTGGAAGTGGTTGCTTTGGAACTTAGTTGTCCCTTTCTTCCATCACCTTATGTGAGCAGCTGCCCATTACCCTTTACATAACGGTATGTATGGCCAACAGTATTAGAGTAGAAATCATTTCACTTTGAAGTTCCGTTATTCAGGATCTTTGGAGATGGAAAACTGACTATATAAAATGGGCCCTGGTTAATGAAGATTTGTATCTGATGTCAACGAAACTTATGCTGCAAAATTACACTTCATTTTAAAATAAAATTTCCTATTGTTTAAATCAGATGCCACATAGTGGAATATTAATATGTATTGCTAATAATATTAATGTCACATTCTGTTTGCTTTGTTACATTTTTATATTTTTCATTTAATTTTATCCATCCCGAGTCTCTTATGCAATAGGGATTTATTTTTTTATGGTGTTGCCTTCTAGCTAACACTTGGATTTTAATGTTTCAATCACCGGATGCTATTGAATATTGTCTATCTTTGTCTGTTTTAAATCAGATTTACCTAAAGAATTAGTAAATAAGAACACAACAGAGTTTCAGGGTGATTCTTACTTTTTTCATTATCTGGAACCTGAGGAACTGAAACTCGGTTTGAGTAAATCAAGTTACACATCAAGCAAATTTTGAATTCATGTCTTGAACAGTTCAGCTAAATGGTCTGTGTTGGGCTATTTGATTTGACACATCAGGTCATGTTATGTATAATTTTATTAGTGGAGAGAGATGCTCACTTGAGATTAATAACAGTATTTTTCCTGTTATCTCCCAGTAAGTGTATATTTTATTCTTTCTGAGAAGAATCTGAAACAACAGAACCTAGAGCACCTCTTCTCCTGTCTTTTACAAAGGACTCAAGTATGTGTCAGATTTTAATGGCATGTGAAGCTGTGCTTTGACATGTGTTTCTTTGACAGAGTTAAAGTTAATTTCAATAGCATCTTGTGTCATCTATTCATTTTTGGACTACTTGTCCCCGCAGTATTCACTGTGCTGTGTGTGGCTAGATGGAGAGGCAGACTGATACTTTTTGGGGGGGCAGCAGAGTACTATGGTGGCATATTTCTTACTTATTTTAAGGACTGTATTGTAGTTGGTTAGTTCCCAGAGCAAATTCACTGTTGTCAAGGAGTAGTGCAAGGGTGGAAACAAGTGGGAGGGTGTATCTGGAGTTAGGGATGAGGGTCTCTCAAGCCAATTTAAGTACCTCTTGCCTTGCATGAAACCCTATAGTTTCATTTGGCTAACTGAACTTTGTTTTGCTGCTGCTTTACAGTTATGTATGACTTGATAGATTAGGATTTTTAAAGTATAGAGATGATACCTGGGGTAAAAGACTACCCAAATCATAGGGGTGTAGAGCAGTCAAGGCAAACACTGCAGTTAGTCTTTGGGTTTTATCAGCAGATAAAATGTTTCAGTGATGTGGATATTATGTATCTAGCCATTTAAACAGACCTTTCACTGTAGGAAATAATTTATTTAGAAACTATTGTTTCCTTTGCTGTTCTTGGAGATTGTTTTCCCTGAAGTACTCTTGAACCTTTTCTTCTTATCAAGTCAGATCCTGTTTTGTAGGAATGTTTATGTTTAAACAGTAGTAATTTCACAAACCAAACCAGAGGGAAATAAAACCTTTTCCAAGTCATTGTTTATCTTGGCACTTAAAACTGTACACAGGAACATACAGCTTTCCTAGAAGAAGCTGTCTTTGAACAGATTTTTTTTTTTAAATTAAATAACAATTGTGTGTAGGTACTTTCTTCACCTAGACATGTAAATAAATACCTTTTTGCCCAAATACCAGTTTATTTGTTGATTTGGACTGCTAGGATCTGTTTGTGGTAGTTAATGGTGACTAAGTTTAGTCTTATTAGCAAAATATATTTATAATTAATGGGGTTTTTTTATTTTTCTTTCTTTAACAGGGAAAACTTATTGGCTGACTGTTTGCAGGGCTGTTTTGTGGTAACGTGCACTCTGTGTGCATTTATCAGCCTTGTTTGGTTACGTGAACAGATCGTCCATGGAGGAGCACCACAGTGGTTGGAACAAAATCAGCAACAGCCACTCAATGGTGTTGGTCAACAAAATGAGGTAAAACTTAACTCCTCAGTAGTTCATGCTAAATTTAGAAAATGTTTTTGTGAGTAAATACATGATCAGAACCCAGGAGTAACGTTATTTTACTAAAGGGTGTCTTTATTTTTACGTTAGCAGAAGTTGAACACGTGTTCCTGTATAAACTCAATGACACCACTGTTATGTTTTTGAAGTTCCATAAAATGGAAAGTTAATGGATTTGTTATAGTATAATTTTTGTAAAGTAACTTTAACATTGTTTAGAGTCTTATGTTTGTGTCTTTACACTTTTTTAAGATAATTTTGTGCATATAAAGCTGAATTGTCAGCCATAGTCAATGAGGATGCAGCTTGCTTTTCATTTGTCTCTTCATAAGTATTTCACTAGTTCATGAGGTAACAACTCATTGTTCTCAAAGCAGTTGGAGGTTTTGTTGAAACCTCTGAATTTCTTTAAAGACAGAGATCCTCAGATGATAACTGACTTGTTGTCCTTGAATTACCGTCTTTCTAATATGATGATAGTTTTCATAGGATCAAGAGTGTTCCCCTATATTGAGCACTCGTGAGACCACATCTGGAATGCTCTATCCAGTTCTGGGTTTCCCCCGTAGAAAAGACACATGGACATACTGTAATGAGTGCGGTGAAGAGCCAACAAAAATGATTAAAGGCCTGGAGCATTTGACATAATGATGAGAGGCTGAGACAGCTGGAACTGTTCAGCCTGGAGATGAGAAGCCTCGGGGTGGACCTTATCAGTGTGTATAAATTCCTGATGGGAGAATGCGAACAAGACAGAGACAGTCCTCTTGGTAGTATTGAGTGACAGGACAACAGGCAGTAGGCTCAAATTAAAATACAGGAAATTTCATTTTGAAACACCAAAAAAAAAACCCCACACCAAAAAACAGACACTTTTTTTTATTATAAGTGTGATCAACTACTGGAAGAGGTTGTGAAGTCTCCATCTCTGGAGTTACTCAAAGCCAACCAGAAACAGCACTGAGCAGCCTGCTGTAGCTGACCCTCCTTTCAGTAGGTGTGTTGACTATCTCTAGAGACCCTTTCCAACCTCATCTACTCTGTGAAGAAGTCTGAATGTTTCTCTTCCTTTTTTAAAAGGTTTAGTGGTCTCAAATTTAATGCTTATCTAAAAAGAATACATCATTAACATTTTTTTAATACTTTTTGGTTTTTCTATATACAGGATAAAAGTATGGAGAGAGGTTGATCAATTTAACTGAGTACTAAATTTTGTTTCTGCAGGCTCAGGCTGTTGTAAATGGAGGTGTTGAAAATGCTGTGCTTGATCAGCCTGCTAACCCAGCTCCTGAGAATGTAGTTGTAGGTGAGAACCCTGAAATTCAAGAAGAACAAGTAGATGAAGAGGAGGAAGATAATGAAGATGAAGAAGATGCTGTAGTAGAAGATGCAGCAGATGCAAACAATGGAGCACAAGGTAACAGGTGACTCAAAACAGTAATGTTCTAGTTTTTTTTAAATATAAATGAAACCATTGAAAATAGAACTGTCATAATTCAAGCTGTGTAAGTTTCCACTTCATCTTATTTATTCTGTTTTTACAAATTTCAGCTATCAGCAGTTGAAAGTTGAATGTTATGTGCTTAAGTCTTTTTGTTCATTTAAAACATGGTTACATCTTGTTTTGAGTGAGTCTAACAGCTGTAAAAATGGCCACTGTCTCCTCAGATGACATGAACTGGAATGCTTTGGAATGGGATCGAGCAGCAGAAGAGCTTACTTGGGAGCGAGTAAGAATCATTTTCTAGAATTGAATAATTCAGATTCATGCTTGAAAGTATTTGTAATATTGCTGTGTTAAAATCCATTCAGGATAGATTTGGATACCATTGTCTAGTGTTAAATCTATCACTAAGAGTCTTTAGTGACCTATAAAAATTCATTGTATAAAAACAAAATGTTATACTAGTTAACTATCAAAAAGGTGTTTCTTTGATTTGAAATATAGTAGCAACTTAAAACATGTTTTAGCACAGACTTCTCTGAAGTCTTCAACTTGGTCAGGTTTAGAAATTAATAGTAGCTTGCACTGAGGATGCTAGGCCAGATTAGGAGCACGTTGTGTTATATATAGTTTAATGCATAATTTTCATGAAAGCGTTGAACTAAAGAAAAGAGAGAACTGGAAATTTTGGTTAATTTACTTTATTTACATATTTACAAAAGACAAACGTATTTCTTAATAAATTATGGAGCATTTTAATGTAACACTGCTTCTGTTTTGCTTATGGATCACAAATTCCATGATTAGAGCATAAGATGTGTGTACTCTGTAATCACAGAGTAGTGTAGCAACTTAAGAACTAGTTTTTTGTAGTTGGTTTAGAAGTAGCAAACCTCTGAGTTCAAAGCTCACCAGATGCAGCAAAGCCTACCTGAAGGTAGGTACAGCAGCTTCACTGGTTTCCCAGTGTCAGTAGCCTCTGGCAGGCAGCTGTAAATCTCATC
Organism: Antrostomus carolinensis; assembly: GCF_000700745.2. Lineage (NCBI taxonomy): Eukaryota > Metazoa > Chordata > Aves > Caprimulgiformes > Caprimulgidae > Antrostomus > Antrostomus carolinensis. The sequence continues at coordinate 33,126 of NW_010306365.1, read as the reverse complement.
GCTGTATTCCGAGGCTGTGATATAGTTGTTGCCTTGATTGCAGTGTAGTAGAAATAGTTTTCATCACGAGGGACAGGTCTTGATCTTTGATTTGTATCTAGTGAAAACTTCTGAGTTTGTTTTGAAAGATATTTAGTGAAAAAGGGCATACATAAATTCAGGTTTCTGAACCATTCTACTGTGTATCTCAAGAGGAAAGTGTTGTATTTCTGAACCCAATTTGTGTGCTGGGAAATGTTGATGTACTCCTAGTTGAAAATGTTTTGATGCCTCTCTGTGAACATAGAAACCTGTTTCAGCAAACTCTCAAAACCATTTCTAATCCTATGGGCTGGCATAGGCAATAGACATATAGTTGGCATTTAGTATCAGAAGTGAGGTGGTCTTTCCTGGTATTTCACCTTGTGAAAATAACATGCAAGCATTGTGAATTTTCTGAAATATTTACATCTTGGTTTACTTTGTGAAGTACCTGCAACTTTAATATCTTGGGACTTAGTGCAAAATCCTGGTACCAGATAGCCTTGAGCCTGGTACTTTACAGCAGTAATCATGGAGTAGGAGTCGGGATTGAACTAATAAGAAATCCTTGAAGTGGGAGAAAGGAGAGATTTATTTTTTAATAGATACTCTGTTTTTGGCTGTTCTGTGGAGGCTTCCCATAACGGATGTGCGGGGTGCTGGAGGATTTGTTTCCTATCTTCCCTAGCTGTAAACCAATTCTGTTCTAAACTTAATAACATAGAGGGTAGCAACATTATCCTGTTACTAGTTGCTTTTATACATTGAAGGTAAAATATTAGCCTTTTACTTTTCTCAGTACAACATAAACTGATACTTTGCAATTAGGAAGCAAAAAAAAAAATTGCTCTTGTATTTTAATATTGAGATGTTTAAACATGTTTCAAAATAACAGTTCAGTCATCAATCTTTTGTAAATACAAAATCTTTGTCAGAGTCTCCAAAGTCTTGAAGAGAAATAGCCTATAAATTAATTGATTATACGTTTGGTTTGCCACGTATAAATACATGTGTATTAAGTTATTCCACATGTATACCACTGCCTTTGACCAACTGAGTTTATTGTGTTAAATGAGAACTTAGTTTCTATCTTTATCTTTAATGTCCACATTCTGTTGGTTGAGCAGTAAAAAAAAAGCTTTTGACCATATTGGATGTTAAAAGTTGATGTGAAAGAGGCTTCTACAAGGCTTATTTTAGATGTGTGTTGCTTAACTTTTTTGAGTTAATAAAATTAACTTTCTTATCTTCACAGATGCTTGGACTTGATGGATCTCTGGTTTTTTTAGTAAGTGAAATCCTGCATTTCAAGAATTTCTGTAGGAGGCGCTTTTTTTAAGAAACAGTGAACTATTTTTTTGAACTACATAATTCTGTTTGACGTCCCTATTCTCATATATGTTTTTCAGAGAAACTTTCATATGATGTCATGTGTGAGCAAACTGTCTTAGGAGTTTCAGAGAGTAGTGTGTGTGTGCGTGGCATGAAAATGGAATTTCTTAAGACATGGCTAACTTTAGATCATGTACTCCACTGTAAATAAAAATTAGACCCTCTGAAAAAGCATACACTGAAATACATATCTGTTCTAGCTTTAAGTTTTGCTCTTTGTTACCATTAAAATAGCGTCCTCATTCAGACTTCTCTGATTTGCCCTAATACCAGCAGAACACCACTAGTGAATTTTAAGTGTAGACTAGATTTTAAAAATTCAAGATCTTCAGTTATGTTTCTTGAGTGTATTTGGCTTTTTTTTTTTTTTGTTCCTCCCTAGAATTTTTCCCCTCTTGAATGTTATTTTAATCAATCTTTGTCTCAAATCTTTTCTTAAATCTTCAAATAGTCAATCTGTCTTGTGGAGCACATATCTCTTAAACTTGTTCCAAAAATCTTTATGATTACGAAAATGTAGTAAAGCATTCCTGAAAAGGCTGTTGGCTTTTTAACACTTGTCTGTGAGTGGAACCCATGTTGATTATCTCCCAGACAAACTCTTGCATATATAATGCGTATCTTCTCGTGGGCTTTGTTACAGTTTATTTGAAGGGCTCTCTCTGCTGCCCGTCCTACCCGACTGTTGGAGATGTCTATCTCTGACCAGGGTCAGGGGAGAGAGAATGCAGAGTGGATGGCAACAAAACTTTAACCCATCACAGCTACATTCATTAAGTATCATCTACTAGATCACTTTTTGTATAAAAAGAGAAGTCATATATATTTTAAAGTGGAAAAAAAGATCTTTGCTGTCTTCCAGCAGTATAAATTTTACTTTATTTAATGTGTGAAAAAAATATATTTCTTAGATATAAATGTGTTTATTAGATACAGTAGCGTGTCTCGTGTGAAATAAAATGTCTCATATTTTAATATCTTCTGTTTAAAACAGTGTAGCTTATTATGTCATTAGTGATTGACCTTAAATATTAATATCAAAAGAATTAAAATTCCAGTGTAGTTATGGTTGAGTTAGCATCTTAGCTGAAAGGAATATTAAAAACGAGACATGCTGTCATTTCTAGAGCGAGAGCTGTCAGTTTTGATAATGAATTTCTTGTGTCGAAGTCTAATTGTTAAAAGTTCAGATGCGCGTTTTCACGTTTATAAAACAAATATCTGCATACATTTCATATAAACACTTTCACTCTTGAAAACAATTACATTAGTTTTGAAATAAAAGCTTGTTTTTCCAAAATAAGAGTGTTAAAGCAAATATACATGCTCTTGCCTAGGTAAATATCCATGAATGTAAACTGTTGTTTTCATAATCTGTCCTGCATGTTTGGTCTTTTTGTTAGAGCAAATTTCTTTGCTCTTAACATGAGATGTGCAAGTTCTGGTAATAATAGGTAGCTGAAATAAGAAGTTTAAATATAAAAGTAAAGTCACTACATTTAAATGACTGACATTTACACACTGTTTCCTTGTTGTCTTCCTCCTTCCTTCCCCCATACTCCTCACAGGAACATGTCTTCTGGGTGGTATCTTTAAATACGTTGTTCATACTTGTGTTTGGTAAGTATCGTTTGCTCTTATGTTCCAAAAACATCCTTCTTTGAGAAGTGATAATGCAGGTTAATTCTAAGGCTGTTCTATCAGAATAAATGAAGTTGTGACATCTAAAATTGGAGCCACAGACGAACTGGGAATATGAATAATAAATCTTTATTGCTTCTAAAGTTTCAAAAAACTTTAATTCCTTTAAGTGAATAGGTTTAGAACAGGAAATCTACTAAAAGTTTAATGATGTCAACCAAAGCACAGAAAATAATACATGTGGAAGACTGTTAAATTAAAGGAGGAACCTCCTGGAATTTAAGTTATGAACAAATGCACTTCTAGGAATGGCTAGGGTATTTTTTTTCTACTTATAGTTTTTACTAGATATAGCTAAATTACTTTTTCCATCAGGAATCCATTTTTGGAGCTCAAAATTGGGAGGGAGGAGGGCACACAAGAATGTAGCTGACTGTAGAGTTGTCAAATATACTTTCATTTTGTGTCCATAGTTACTACGGAAGAACTGTCCTTAGTTCATATAACTTCAGAAAATAGTAAATTCTAATCAGTAGTGTATTTTACTTTATTTTCCTTTTTCAGTCCTGTAGCTGCTGAAGCTAACTGCTACTTTAAATGTTTGCAGGGCTCTATTTCTACAAGATAGGAATGTTTCTGTGTTCTGATTCCATATATAGTTAGTGCTAGGAAAATTTTTTGCGCATAAATTTGTCACAGCTTAAAAAAACACTTTAATGCTCTCTACAACTACCTGAAAGGAGGGTGTAGCGAGTTGGGGGTTGGTCTGTTCAACCAAGTAACAGGCAATGGAACAAGAGGAAATGGCTTCGTGTTGCACCAAGGGAAGGTTAGATTGGATATCAGGAAGAATTTCTTCACTGAAGGGTTCTCAGGCACTGAAATGGGTTGCCCAGGAAAGTGGTGGAGTCCCCATCCCTGGAGGTATTTGAGAGTCTTCTAGACGCAGTGCTCAGGGACATGGTTTAGGGGACTTGTCAGTGTGAGGTTAATGATTGGACTTGATGACCTTAAAGGTATTTTCCAGTTGAGGCAATGCTGTAATTTAGTAGTTTTCATGGTCTTTTTTCCCCTTCTTTCTGCTTGTGTTATGCAGCTTTTTGTCCGTACCACATTGGTCACTTCTCCATTGTTGGCCTGGGCTTTGAGGAATATGTAAGTACTGTTTAATAATTTCAAAATGAAAAAACTGCTGCTATTTACTTAATCACAATATTTTTGTAGCATCCTTCCACTTTTATTTGTGATCACAAAACTAACCTGGAGTGTCTCATTCTTTCTCCTCAAACCTTTTTTGATCTATGATTAAAAATGTTCTCTTACTCTTTCTCACTTCCTCCATTATTTGCATTACAAGTGAGGTTTCCTCGTTTTACAAAAAATGCATATGCTTTTGGTTATTTTTTTAAAGAGCCTCTTGTTCCTCATGTAGATTTTTAATTTATGTACTGAGTAATTTTCATAGTTGATGATAATAGGTAGTGAAAGCTAGGAGATAGTGAGGTAGTGTAAGGTGACACTTTATTTCATATGTGGAGGTTTTTTCATGTTTGAAGAAAGTAGTTGTTAGACTTTTCCAATAAATGTAAACATTTTCTACTCTTGATGGAGATACTAAAAAAGGAGTAGATTATTAAAATACATAAAAGCTAAAGAAACTTGTAATTCTTGAAGAGCTGACATTTGGAATTTATTTTAATTACCTAAAAATGAGATGTAATCTTTTAAACTTTTCCTTTTTTCTTTCCCCTCCAGGTTCAAGCATCTCACTTTGAAGGCCTCATTACAACTATAGTCGGATATGTTCTGCTGGCAGTGACTCTAATTGTTTGTCATGTATCCTTTTGTCAGTAGTTAACCTGGTTCAGATTTTACATGTAGATCACTTTTCAGGATGTATTTTGAGGAGGCACAGACATGATGCAGATGCAGTTAATTTACCATTTGGTCACAAGTAAAAAGTCTGCAATCTAGCTGGATGCTTTTGAAGAGACTACACCAACTGCAGTGTGAGAGAAGAAACATTTATTAGCAGTCTTCTGTTCAAGAATACACAAAGATAACATCAACTTTAGACCACACTATACCAGTGTACAATGCAAATGTGCTAAAACAGTTGGTTGGCCTGTCTCTGTTTTGCCTCCTAAAAGAAAATAAACCAAAACAAACCCCCAAACTGCAATAGATACATCCAGGTTTTCTTGGAACAGGTGAGAATTTGTTTCAGACTGCATAAAAAGGAAAGCTGCCGTATAAGGTAGGCCTTCAGTTTTGAAACATGCTTACTCATGGCAGACATCTTCAGACAACTGTTTATTTCTTGAGAACACATTTGGATGCTTAATTTAAGATAGATGGTAGTATTATTTATTTATTTAGTCATTTATTTTTAGATGCATGCTTGGTGGGGTTATCCAGCACATCAGATTGTGACTTCCAGAGTCACAGACAATTTTTAAAATGGAGCTCTGATGAAATACATACTTCCTATATCACTTTTGTCTTTTATAAAATTTCCTATTGCTAAAAGCCACATAATACAGTGTTTCATATTAATAAAAATGTCATTTTTCTGTATTATTTTCTTAACAAAACTATTCAGGGTTTGGCAGCACTTGTTAAGTTCCAGCGATCACGTCGTTTATTAGGAGTTTGCTATATTGTTGTCAAGGTAATCCTGTTTTTTTGTGTGTAGCAAAAAACCCTCTCAATTTAAGCTTACATCATAATTTTCGTAGCAATTTATGTTAAACTAGTGAGATATTCTTTTCTCTTTTTTCCTAAAGGTTTCCTTGTTAGTGGTGGTTGAAATTGGTGTTTTTCCTCTCATCTGTGGCTGGTGGCTGGATATATGCTCTTTGGTAAGAATGGAAATAATTAGAATAAATTATTTTTTAACAGTGTTTATATTTAAAAGGAAAAAAGTTCTGATGAGAAGGAAGTTGTTACGAGTTTGACAGCACTCTTCTGTTTTTATAAACAGTGTTTCCAGAGGGAAAGGGTTTTTTAGGTACTGCTTAATGCTATTTTTTTTCTTGATATTTCTAAATACAAATTAACATGCTGTTAATAAAATAAGATTTTAGTCCTTTTTACTGCATTTACAAGACCACTGTGATAATGAACTTACTTATAGCAAACTTGTGTATTGAATAAACTTCATTATGTAGCCATCTTCTGTGAAATGGTAATGACTTCATATTTTAATAGTTGTCCAATCATTTTCTCTTTTGAACAAGATAGATGCTGTGTTTGCTTGGAATTGAGAAGGACAGTTTTTCTGTCCTGAAAAAAATTAAATTATTAATTTCAAATGGAGAAAAGTAATTTATTCTAGCCTTAGTATAAATAGAATTTTACTTAAGGGTGTAAGTATTTGCTTTCATCACAGTGCCACTTTGTGCTGATTTATAGTGTATGTTAGTGTTTGAGTTTGTCATTCTTTCTGTGGGAAGAAAGAAATTGATCAGAAATTGATCTTTATTTGCTGTTCTTATTGTAAATTATTCCTCTTTTTTTTCTAATTAAATTAAATGCCTAGTAGTATATGTGAACTAGGATAAACAAAATGAGTAACTGCAGAGGTTTGCCAAACTATTCATATTTGTTTATACCTTACCTTCTAGGAGATGTTTGATGCCACTTTGAAAGACAGAGAATTGAGCTTTCAGTCTGCCCCAGGTACCACAATGTTTCTGCACTGGTTAGTTGGAATGGTTTACGTCTTTTACTTTGCATCCTTCATTCTTTTACTGAGAGAGGTAAGTCTATGAGAACAAGATTGGTGTGTATCATAGTTAGAGAAGCTTGCATGTTGAACTGTTAGTTGAATCTTTCGTGTGTGGGTATTGCTGCTACTGTGCTTCGTGGGTGTATGTTGGATTTCAGCCTCATGTAGAAAAGGTCACTCTGGTACTTACTGCAGTGGTAAATTATGTTTTGGCATATATTTTACTTAGAGATTTTTTTTTACAGAGAGTCCTTAATTATGGTTGTTGCCTTCAAATGAATCTGAATACATTTCACTTGTTAAGATTGATTAATATTTGAAAATTAAACTTGCAATTGGTTATTGCTTCTCTACTTCTCTATGATAATGCTTCCTTTGTTCTATTTCTTTGCCATTTTGTTGAACCCTGTTCATCAAATAGCCCTATCATGTTTAAAACTTATTTGCTGCAGTAGTGTTATCCAAAATGACAAAGAATGAGATAATTTTCTCTTCATACGTTATTTTTCTGTTTCCTACTGCAGGTATTGAGACCTGGTGTCTTATGGTTTCTCAGGAATTTGAATGATCCAGACTTTAATCCTGTGCAGGAAATGATTCACTTGCCAATTTACAGACATCTCAGGAGGTTTATCTTATCAGTGGTAAGGACTTTTATCAAAAATATTTTTTTTATTTTTTTTTAAAGAAAATTTCATATGTTAGTTCCCATATATGCTCCTGCGTATTAAAGGAAAAACTTTTTCACCATGAAGATGATTAGACACTGGAACAGGTTGCCAACAGAATCTGTCTTCTGAGATACTCGACTGAATAAGGTTCTGAGCAACCTGATGTAACTGGGCCTGCTCAGAGCAGGGGGTTGGGGTAGTTTGCCTCTAGGGGTCCCTTCCAAACCAAGTTTTTCTGTGATACCTTCTCCTTATGCAAAATCACAGGAAATGGTTGCGTAGTCAGACAAGTGTTTATTGTTACGGATATTGTAAATCACGTCACTCTTTCAAAATACTCTTAGTTATTGCAGTAACCACTGTGCATCCAGTTCAGCTAAAGCAGTGCAGCAGGGGTAGAGTAATTGTCTAGTTAAGTTTTTGATTGGATTATGCTGCTCTAATTGATGGTGTCTGTTTACAGATTATGATTGTAAGATATTGAAAACAGTGAAAGCTTTTTCCTCCTGCTTGCTTGTCTGAAGTTTGCCTAGCATGCAGTAAGGGAAGGGTCTTGGGCTGTCTTTGGCATAAATGTCATGTCAACGGTGAAAACTGATATACCAGAAACATTATTATTTGACATACTGTATTAATACACCTGAAGTCCTTTGAGCAGTGAAAGCTCATGGAGAGATCTTAGTTCTATTAGAGAGAAACAGTGTATGAGAGGAGCTGACTTGCCTACCTGTCAGAGTATTTTCTCCTTGGATAATCATAATGCCTTAGCTGCCTGAAACTTCTGTGTCACAGCAAAGATCTGCTTGTTACTAAAGGTCTTTGAGATGTGTTCTCGGTCTGTGTTGGAACTGGTGGTTACTTGAACTTCACCTTTTGATTTGCTTAGCTAATTACTTCAGAACTTCTGCCAGCCTCATGCTAGAATATGGGACCCAGAATGGCAATCACTTACAGTTTACCATTTCAAAAAGCAAGTCACACTTTTCTAGTTGTGTTTCTTTCTCAATGTTTTTAAGAATGTCTTGTGGAGAACATAAAGTTTCAAGAGGAATGGGATTTATTTTTTTCTTTTTTACATAGTTAAATGCAATTTTTTTTTGTATTTTTAGTCTCTAGTGTTGCGTTTATATGAAGTGTAAGAATGTGTTTAGAATGTACTTTATTTTTAATCTGGTTCCTTAAGGAAGCAGGATTTATAAAAGTGCAATGCTCTTCATGCACCTGATCTCCCCTACTAAACTCTGACCTTTCAGCCAATTTAAAATGTGAGGAAATAGAAACTGAAATATCTTTCAAGGCTTTTACAAGTTGCTTGAAAACCCATGTCCTTCTGCGCTTGGCATTAGTGGCTGAAACAGTGTTGCTGATGGAGGTGTTTTGGCTGTGGCTGAACAGTGCTTGCACAGCATCTGGGCTTTCCCTCTTGCTTGCTCTGCCTGGCTCCCTCACCCCTCCAGTGAATACACTGGGGGTTGGGAGGGAGGTACATCTGGGACAGCTGGCCCAAACTGACCCATGGGGTATTCTATACCATATGATGTTGTGCTCAACAGTAAAAGCTGTGGGAAAGAGCAAGAAGAGGGCGATGTTCATGGTTATGGCAGTTGTCTTTCTGAGCGACTGTTAACATGTGCTGAGGCCCTGCTTTCCAGGAGGTCACTAACCATCTATCTGCTGATGGGAAATAGTGACTGAATTCTTCTTTTTGTTTTGCTGCATGCACAGCTTTTGCTTTCTCTATTAAACTGTCACTATCTCAATCCATGAGTCTTTCTGCCTTCCTTCTATTTTCTCCCCATTCAGCTAGAGAGGGGAATGAGTGAGCAGCTGGGTAGATGTTTGGCTGTTAGCCAAGGCTAACCCACCACACACAGGAAACAAGTCACAGAGATGGGTGGGAAATTAGGTTTGGTTGTTTCTGCTATTTGGACTAACTTGTTTAACATCCTTGTTGCAGATAGTCTTTGGATCAATTGTACTGCTCATGCTCTGGCTTCCTATACGCATTATTAAGTATCTCCTGCCTAACTTTCTTCCATATAATGTTATGCTCTACAGGTAAGCATTTAATTTAAAAATGACGTTTTTTCAGTCTCCCTGTAACTAGAAAAATGTGTATTTGTGCTCTTTGAGCATTAATTTGACACTGTTTGGTATGTTTGGTTTGTTTTCAATCTAAACTTCATGGTTCTAAAAAGAGTAAAAAGATAAAGAACGTGGATATATCATACAATTTGTCAAATAAAAAGCAAATAAAAATAAAAGGCATTTTGTATTACATCTGTAATTATAACTGTTTGATTTTTATATGCCCTCAAAACACTTTCCCCTTCAACTTTTTGATAGTGAAGTTGCTGCCATGTTTGTTTTTCACATTCATTCCTGAATTATCATTTGCTTCAAGAGCAAAAGGATAACTGTAACTGCATTTCTTTTTCATGGCAGCAGTATCTGTCTATTTCTAAATAGTAATTGAAGTAACACTGATAGAAGCAAATAGAAGAGCACTTAACCTGTGCTCATAGTATATAAGGAAAAATGTCTGCAAAAAAATAAGAACTGTTCCTGTTGACATCCGAAGTATTTTTTTGTTGTGGTGGTGTTAATATGATTCAGTGTAAAAGATTACTATCAGAATGTTCCTTATGTTTGACTTCCTGCTCTTCTCATTGTTTCTAGTGATGCTCCAGTAAGTGAACTTTCCCTAGAGCTCCTTTTGCTTCAGGTGGTGCTTCCAGCTTTGCTAGAACAAGGACATACAAGACAGTGGTTGAAAGGTCTCGTACGAGCATGGACTGTTACAGCTGGATACTTGCTGTAAGTACAGAAAGCCAAAAGCAACTACAGGTATTGTGTCCAGCTTAACCTTTTGATGTGAAAGCAGCATGCTTTCAAGAGACTTATCCCACCAAGTAGCTTTAATAGCTATTTTACAGATAAATATGGGATGAAAAACTTCTATAGCAATATCCTATAGAAGTACCACCTTCTAAGCAGTAGTTGTACACACTTCTGGACTAGTCTTTGAAAATTAATTATTTTGATAAGCCATTACAGCATTTGCTTAGTAAAAAAATCTATAAAAGTATGACTAACAGCTTGTTAACTTCCTATTATATGGAAAAATTAGAGGTAAGTGTCAGAGTATTTCCATGAGTCATCTAAATAAAATTCATGTGCACATCTTGCATTTCTTATTATCAGAAGGAAAAAACAAAAGGGAAAATTTAGAACATTAAGCTAAAGTAGTGAATACCTTTAAATTGGGGATTTAAAAGTTAAAAGTTCAGTCTCTAAAGAAGGATAAAACTGTCTTTGTCAGCTAAAGTAATGATTATACAAACTGAGATTCTTTAATTTAGGCTACCAGGCAGAGTTCTACCACTTGAAACTATTTTTTAGTTGATATCTTGGTTTACAAATTAGTAAGAAAAGATTAAGGTTGATTTTGTTTCTATAAAGTTTTAAAATTAACTTCAAAATATATTGGCATTCTCCCACCATGTCTTGTTTATTTGTGTGTCGTGCCAAAGCAGCATTATGATGATGAAGATTTATTCTTTGCTAAGTTATATTTGTGACTCTGAGATAATGAATGAAAGATTATTTTTTTTTTTTTTCTTCCACTGCAATCCAAAATATTTGTTTTAGCTTCTCATAAAGAAACTCTCCCCAACCCTGTTCTCTTTGTTTGCATTTTGGAAAGTTATTTTTTTAATTAATTCATCATACACTTTTAATAGTGTTCAAGTATGATGCAAGAAAAGAATTTCAGAGATGATAGAAATGGCTTTACTTTCTCCACTGTTGCAGCTGTTAAGAACGATTGTGCAATATCTCTTCAGCAAGCTTAGTTGAGCAAAGATGAAAATATTTTCCTCTGCTTTTCTTAAAAAGCAAACTGCTGTGAAAATGTTTTCATTGTCTGCCTATAGAATATCTGCATGCCTCTTGCTGCTAACAAAAATTATGCTAGAGCTGAGGAAAATTAACTTCTAAATGTTCATATTGGGTTTTGGGGTTTTTTTAATCAGGCTCAAATATCTCTCTGCTAATGACGTATGCAGGAAATATCAACAGAATACTTTTTAAAGTAGATTGACTTTTTCTAGGATTGATGTTCTTAGAAAGTTGTGAACAGGTTTTGAGCAGTTTAGAATCTTCTTTAAAGACTCTGCCTGACTGTACTTTTGAGAACATGTCTGTAGCAATACCGTACTGCCCCTGTACAGTTTAGGTTTGAAGGCAGTTGTTTCCAGTAGAGCTTAGTAGCAGTAAAATAAAAGCTGTCAGTTGAGCTGCCTGCTTTCATGAATTGAATCAATGCAATTTTCCTTTTATATGCACAACTTTAATATCAGATGTTGTTTTTAAAGCAAACAGATAAGTGATCTTTATTTGTTGCTGTATTTCCACTGTTCTAATCTGCATCCAGACTAGCATTTTTCTTCAAAATTCTGTGTATAGAATGACATTGAGTACATTATCAGAAAATGGTTTATTTTGCTATATTTATCAAGACTCTACTAATACTCCTGTATAAGTTTTGTACAACTTGTACTCATTCTGAGTAAGCCTGTCTTTCTGTCAGATTCTCATTCTTACCAAACACAACAAAACTGAAATTGTGATTGTTACAGGGATCTCCATTCTTACCTACTTGGTGACCAGGAAGAGAATGAAAACAATGCAAACCAGCAGCCTAACAACCAGCATGCTCGCAATAATAATGCCATTCCAGTTGTGGGAGAAGGTCTTCATGCAGCCCATCAAGCCATACTTCAACAAGGAGGACCTGTGGGTTTCCAGCCTTATCGTAGGCCTTTAAAATTCCCGCTCAGGGTAGGTATATCTAACGTATTAAGAGAAAAGGGAAAGGAATTTGAAAAATGGGTATCATTTTTTTGTAAGAAAGACTTGGCCCACGTGTATCAGAAGTCAAGTGATGGGTCGTGTTGTCTTGTTTTGTACAGTTTGCATCTTTCTAAAAAGTAGACTTACAGTTATTCTCACATACAGCTTTTTTCAGCCTGTAACTTAAGACCTTCAATTACAATTTTATTTCTAGATTCCATACACATTATGTATTATCTACTCATTCACGTTTTATTTTCCTAACAGTCGGTAATGGAGAGAAATATAATAACCCCCACAGCAAACAGGTAGTTCAGGAGTGTCTCTGTAACAAGGCATGGCTTTCAAAAGGGCATACTTTGGTCTTGTAGTTGAAGTGTATTTTAAACTTTTTTCATTTATTTAGAAATTAAATTGAGAACTTCTGTTGCATCTATATTAAGCATTAAGCAAGTTATAATACTTGAAAGTTCTAAATCCCTACAATTAGAATTGAAATGTTGTTTGCAAATACTTAACTTTCTAGAAAATATATAGGTCAAACTAGAGAAACTGTTTTGTTTTCAGAACTGAGTTAATCACATAGAAACTTAAACACAGTTAATTTACTGTGGTTTCAGGTATAGCTCAAGAGTGGAAGTAATGGCTTAAGTTAGAACAGTGTAGTATTGCTTCTGAAGTTTCGTTAAAATGCTGAATCTACCAGAATTCTCATAACAAAGTACAAAATAAACTTTTTTCCATATAAAGCTAAGAACTGAAAGCAAATTTGAGAGTATTTTAGGATTTCGCAACTGTTGAGCTTCTGGGTGTTTGAAGTTGAGGCTTTTTTTGAGGGAGGGGCAGGTTAATTCTCTCCACTGCTGTTTTTACCCTCTAAAATGGCTCTCCACAGGAATGCATGAGCTACAACACTGTTGAAACAGTGGGAGGAAGTAGCTCAGGGATGAAAAGGCTAAGGAAGCAGAATTAATTTGCCCCTCTCATAGCAGCTGCTGCTACCTCAGTTTGGTCATAACAGGAAGTCAAAGCATGCTCTGATGGACACCAATTTAATCTAGCATAAATATGCACTTACTGCTGAAAGGAGTGGTGCCAATCTTCTTTCCATGGCAGTTGCTCCTTTCTTTCCTCCTTAGCATGAATGCCTGTGCTAGAACATACACACAATGAGCTGCAACAGGAAACTGGTCCAGCTGAAACCTGAGGTAATATGCAGAAGGCACTAGACAGACACATTTAAAAGTTCAGATAAGACTTTATAGTGTTGTTTTTAAAGCAAATATGATACTTGTGAGATTTTCAGTTAGACTGAGTCAAGTTCATCTGAAGGTTAATGGAATGACAGACAGGCTAATTGGCTGCTAAGGGTGTAATTAAAGTGGATTCTCACTCACTGTGACCTGGCAATAGATAATGACTGTAATGTGGACATGCTGCTTTCCAGGAAGGGGTGTGTGTTAACCTAGGGATTCATTAAATCCTTTCTAGAGCTCCCTTTGCATTGGTTAATTTATTTTTGTGGGTGCCTCTGTGTAAGGACATGTGCTGAAATCCTCTTTCACTCTCAAACCATTGCATAGTATAAGCTTTCAGTAATTTGGGGTGCTGACCTTGAACTAATAACTAGGTAGTTTCATATTCAGCTGTCAAAGACTGGTTTTTCTGGTCTGCTTACCTTCGTCTAGACATTCTAAGTTGTTCTTTAGACACTTCTACAGAATGTAGAAATAAAAAGAAAATCTGATTTGATTGAGTTTATTTTCATTGGCTTCATCAAGGGAGATGACAAGCACTTGCACAATCTCAAACATATGGTAGCTCACTGATACGATTCTGTCCCTGGTTCCACTTGTTTGAAATATTTAACACATGAATCATTCAGGATCACTGTAGGTGCTTCAGTTGTGATTTTTGGTATATTGACCCTGGTTCTGCTTGAATAAGTTGATTTTATTCAAAATGTGTCTCCTGCACAGACTTCCACTATAGAACAACACCATATTTTAATTACTTTCTCAATTGGGATTTTAAGCATTTGAGAAGGAAAAAAACCAGTGTAAACATCTGATCTTTTCTATGCTTTCATTAATTTTTTAAATTTTAACAAAGTTGTAAGAAGTTGTAAGTTGTTGTAATAAACCGCCTTAAAAGAAGGCGGCTTATATTCAGTTTTTATTATCTATCATAGAATAGTTTGGTTGGAAACGACCATTACGATCATCTAGTCCAACCATACACCTAGCATTGCCAAGTTCACCACTAAAGCGTGTCCCCAAGTACCACATCTACACGTCCTTTAAATACCTCCAGGCATGGTGACTCCACCACTTCCCTGGGCAGCATGTTCCAATACTTGACAACCCTTTCAGTTAATCAATTTTTCCTAATATCCAACCTAAACCTCCCCTGGCGCAACTTAAGGCTGTTCCCTCTTGTCCTATCACTTGTTATTTGGGAGAAGAGACCAACACCCACCCCACTACAACCTCCTTTCACATAGTTGTAAAGAACAATATGGTCTCCCCTCAGCCTCCTCTTCTCCAGACTAAACAACCCCAGTTCCTTCAGCCACTCCTTTTCCACTAGAACTCACTCATCATGTCCATATGGATTGAGCAGGCAATAAGAACTGATTCTTCATGTTGTTTCAGTTACAAATAAGCATGTAAAACTATGGGTTTGATTATTTTTTTCTTAATCAAGTACATACTGTTAACTCAAACAAAAAGATCAGATTTTTTTAAAATTATTCTACATAAAAGCCTGTCATCAGTTTTGTCAGGCAAGCTAGATAATTCTTCCAACTCATTCCTTTTTAAAACCAAGGTACTATTGCAGGGACCTCCCAAAGCCTTTCCAGAACAAATACTGTTGTGTAGAATTTGTTGAATTTTCACACCACTGCCTTGTCTTACTTCAGCCTTTATTTCGTAATCCATGGCTATCAGCAGAGCCTGCAAACTCTGGCAGGCTTTATTCTTAGGATTTTTAGATTTTAGTACTTTACTGTTGTTCCTTTTTAAAAGAAAAAATAATTATGAAAATAAATTTATCATTACTTTCCATAGCTTTGATATGTTATTTCTAAAACCCCTCTTGGCTTGTCCTAACTTTTGATTTTCACTTAGTAGGGTTCATCTATTTTCTGTGGGGGTTTTTGATTGTTTTTTCCCTTATTGGATTTATTTCCAACTTCTGGAAATATCTTCTGGAAGCCATTTGTATTTTACTGTTTACTGTGACAACTTTGGGGAGACTTTTTTTTTTTAAGTCTTATGGTTAGTAGTGTGAGTTTGTGCCATATCTTCAGTATTTCTAAATGCATCTCCTGTGAGCATTTTTCTTTTAGACTGCTATTTTCAGTATTCTTTTAATAAATGTCCTCATTTTAGCTAGTTCACTTTTTTGAAATAATATTGTGGTCAATTTTGGAGAGAAGGCAGCTGTCCCCACAACATCTTTTAATATATTGTGGTCAGCATTAGTGCTTCTTCTGTGATGAGTGTCTTGCTGCCTGTGCATTGTTTAGCTTCATCTCAGCTTTAGTCCTTCATGTGTTGTTCATTCCCACATGGACTGACTTTTCCCCAGCAGTCCCAGTAAGTATTTAGACAGTATTGGTCCCAGGCAAGTCACACCATGTATTCCTCACCATTGAGAAATTTTTTTGCCTGCAGTCCAGTTGTCAGCTACTCTGGTTTTATTCTTCCTGTAATTTGGGATCCCTAACCCTAAAGAGTGTGTTCTGTGTGGAAAAGGGTATGTGGCTGTTAGCTGGCAAGTAATTGGGTATTGTGGAATCATCCCTCTTCACGCAGGCCAATGTCTACAAAATCACAGGATTTTCCTTCCTTAAAGCAGTGCTGGAGATCCCAACCTAGAGATGAGACTGGTCTGCATTGTCCCCAAAAGTTTCATCAAGGAAAATGTGTGTTACAGATTTAACTTTCTCTTAATAGTTTTTTTATAATAAGGTGTTGGTTTTCCCATAGTAAGCTTGCTCGGTTTGTGGCTTTGATGATTAGTGAAGCAGAACTTAGTAGCACATGGTGCTTGAGACATTCAAATATTTTAAGAAGTCAAGGATATGAGAATTCTCTGGTAAGATGTAAACTTGACTAAGGAGCCACCAGCTTTGCTGTCAGCTGCTGGTCACATAAACCTGAGAGCATCTGGAAGAACTTTCTCAGCAAGGTTTTCCTTATTACAAAACTACTGTCTTGCTTATCTGGCATACAGAGCTGGAAACTTTTCATGGTAATTGACAGTTGTTACGCTGGTCAGTGCAGAAATAGAGATTATTTTTTAATGTAACATATGAAAGAACTTCAGTCATTCTGGATTCAAGTGTTAATTTTTACTGTTGTGACAACTGATGCGAACACTTAAGAAATACACAACACTGCAGGTGTGCTGCATGTACTGTGGCTAGGTTTCTTATCGCTGATTTATTTATACAGTGAATCATCAATTGGTATTTGAACATTCTAGTTTAGCTGCCTTTCTAGGATGATACATCTTTTTATATGGTTTTTTGGCTTCGGTTAAGTAACTTTCATATAAACAGTTTCTCTTTTTTTTCCTCTTTCAGATATTTCTTTTGATTGTTTTCATGTGCATAACATTACTGATTGCTAGTCTTATCTGCCTTACCTTGCCAGGTAAGTCTAGTATTGTAAAATTGCAATTAAAACCAACTCAGCAATGGCAGATGGTTTGAAACCATTGTTTAAAGTTAAAAGGATAAAACATGGAAAATTATGTCTCATTTTTAATGGTACATCATCAAATTGTGGTAGACTAAAATCTAAATGATAGAGATAATACCTGTGTTAAAACAACAGAAATTGCCATTTCCTTTGTTTTATTGTAAAATAATTTTCCCAGTGCTGAGACAATCTCTGTACTGGTGTTAAAAGAAAAAGTTGATTTATACTCTTGTACCTGCTTTACCATTTAGAGAAGGAAAATATATACGTTCTTACCAGGTCTTGTACAGTAACTTCTTTAATTAAACATTCTGAGGGTTTAATCATGACAGGTCACTAGGAGACTGTGAAGGGATATATATGCCACTTCCCAATATGTATGAATAAGTACTTAAAGCACTTTGTAGTTTTTTTAAAATAATTTGGAACAAATGAAGACATGTAAACTCATTTGGATTTTATAACCTGCCTATTTATGTAGTACTTCATACATGCATACCTTATGGTTATAGTACCAAAACACTGTTTTATGCTGAATGCTATTTGTACATTAATATTTAACAATAAATTTTCTAAGTATTTCTTATTTGTTAGGCATCCTTCCTTAATACATCAAAAAGCATTACCCTATTTAACAGTGTTTGTGTTTTCAGTATTTGCTGGCCGATGGTTAATGTCGTTTTGGACGGGAACTGCCAAAATCCATGAACTGTACACAGCTGCTTGTGGTCTTTATGTCTGTTGGCTAACTATCCGAGCAGTGACAGTGCTGGTGGCCTGGATGCCACAGGGTCGTAGAGTGATTTTTCAGAAGGTCAAAGAATGGTCTCTCATGGTGAGTCTTCAGAAAAGTTTTTACTGAGTTGTTGAAAAAGTAGATAGCAAAACTTGTTTCATTTTTGCTTGCAGGTTTTAGTCTGTAATGTATACTACATTTTCCTTTTCAGACCTCTTTGAAGCTTTTGCAGCTTACATTCCCATTGCGTAGGGTAACTATATTTTTAGAAGCCATTTAGCACAATGTTAAGCAATCAGTGTAAATAAGTTTGCATATATGTATTCATGTATACATGTATGGTTTTCTTTTTTCCTTTAAAAGTGAATGTGTTGCATTATATTACCCTGTATGTGGTATGCCCTCAAATACATTTGTTTTCACATACACCTGGAAGCTTAACTATTACTCAGTTAGCAACATGACATTATCAAATAAAAAACCCTAGTAAAACTGATAGATAATGATGAATGTGTCTCTACAAAGTAGCTTGATGCATATTTTCAGAAAGATCTTTGTGTTGTTCAAATTAGTATTTTTAAATAAAATATCCTTTTTTATTACCAGGAGTTCAGATTCTCATTATAGCAATGAATTTATATCCCTCCTTTTTATCTTGGTTTTGAGGATTTCTATAGTAGATTTCTTGCCTAAGTATAGTAATTTAAAACATTCATAGCATAAGTGGTATCTTGTGATGGACATGCTTGTGTGCTTATTGGGCTGTTAGAGGCAGAAGAGCAATGTAAGTATGTATTTCGTGTATTACCATGTTTCCCAAATATCCATCACTTTCATTTAGGAAGTCTTAAGCTTGTTTATGAAAATTCAGAGCTAAAACATAATGCTCTACTTGTCCTTTGTCCCTTCTCCTGATCATGTTAATTAAGTCAGACTAGTTTTGTACCTGATTTTTGGATGATGTATGTAAATTAAGAGAATTCTAGCAAAAAGAAAGACTCAGGCATGATATTTTGAGTTATTCACATAATGAGTTAATTTTTAAGGTTTTGGTTTTCAGTGGAGAAAAATCAACAGTTTTGGAAAGAATCTTCTCTAGTTTTCCAACAAGAATACTCAATGTAATGAAGTGCCATTGGATAGTATTCCATACTGATAACAGTCAGAAGTGATTTTATGGTTTAAAACTATATGGACACCAGTAGGCACAGTCATGCCTTTTTCTGGAGGAGGCATGGAATAGGGCCCAATCTTGACAACTTGCATTGCAAAACTGTATGTAATGAAAATTATTTCTAGGGATGCATATGTGTGACTTCAAAGTCTGTGTAGTTTTTTTTCTCCAGCTTTATCTGTGTAAGTTTAAGTTACATTTTTAAGTTTAAACAGAAAGAATCCTCTGATAAAAATATTAATTAGATGTCTTGGTTTTTTAGATCATGAAGACATTAATAGTGGCTATACTGCTAGCTGGTGTGGTTCCACTTCTGCTTGGTCTTCTGTTTGAACTGGTCATCGTTGCACCTTTGAGAGTTCCTTTGGATCAAACACCTCTCTTCTATCCTTGGCAGGTCAGTTGTTCCCATTCTTCTTCTGCAGATGATACATTTATTTACTTAGAAGTAAGGAGTATGGGAGTTCTTGTTTCACGTTGATTCAGTGCTTCAGAGCATTTCCCATAAGTATGTTTCTGTAGCGGAGAAAAGATAGCCAGTCTAGATGTGAGGCTTATTTAAACCAAAAGGATATACTTAGGAATTTTAATTATGAAAGCTTTGTGGGATGACATCAGAGGATCTTTGCATTTCAGTGGAGAGAAAGACACTTTTTTTCAGTAGCATAACTGTAAAGTTATGTACACAAGCTAGTATAGCCATATGTATGTATGCAGATATTCTGTCTGACCTTTCTGGAAAGCTTTCTGCCCACAGTTATGCAGCAAGAGGTTCAGCTGATCTTTTTTTCCATACAAGGTGTTAGTTCAGTGATGATACACACTGTGAATGAAATTCTGATATGCTTTAGGATCATTGTGGGTTTAGACTGAGATGTCAAATCTTTAGTAAGAGATTTTCAGTAGTAGTGTTTTGTTTTAAGTCATGTCTCACAGGTTAAGGGAGTGCAAACTTTTTTTTCTGCAAGTTGGTGGAAGAAAGTAAGTTACAGTGGATTGTGTGACAAATGCTTGCATCACCTAGGCTGAATTGTGAAAGAACTTGTAACTCAAAGAAGCCCTAACTGAGGGAACCACAACTCAAAAGATCTGGAGTGCATATTACTAAATAACAAGAAAGTGTTCAGGGATCGCGATTTTCTAAGCTGTCCACAAACAAGTTTTCATTTACTTTCAGTATCCAAATGTTTGGAAGTCGTAATACGAAGACGAATTTGATTGCTAGTTTAAATATTCCTTTATTTTATAATACAAGTATACTTTGGAGGTATCTGTTTAAGTAAATGACTAATTAGTCAGGACATCATATGATTGCAGTGGTAGATGATCATGGTTTCCAAACAGTTTTTGAAAGAATTTGTAATGCTAGAGAGTCTACAAATTCTTAATTTTTGCATGTTAGTTCTTTAAAAGTTTGTAATTAAATATACTGAAATACTTTATTTTCATGTGGCAGAGCTTCCTCAAAAGACCAGATCAGAGGGATTTGCGACTTGTTCTAAATTAACAAGGAGCTATTGAAATTGAGAATAATTTCACTTTTTCACAAAAGTTATACAAGGGTTACATGCTTGAGCAAACACAAAGCAACTTTAACACTGACTTTTTTAGTAATAAGTTTTTAAATTTTTGAACATATCTGGGGTAATAGATGTTGACAAAAGCTGTCTTTTTAAATAATTGGTTAAATAAAATTTATTTCCCTAGCAGTTTAAGAAAGTTTGTTAATCTATGATGTCTTAAGTCCTACCAGTTCTGTGGCTGTTTATTCTGCATTGTCACCCTATACTTTCCATTCTATTTTTGGTGGTTTTTGTTGAAGAATCTCTTAGATATCTGTAATCCAGAAAGGACTGACTCATGATGTGCAGTGTTTACTGGAAGCAGTTATATTGTGTTCTTTTAATTCCATGCCATAATAATTGCAGTATATATTAAAACATAAATTTTCTTCTGAATAGTATGTTCTTCTGTGAAGGGCATTGCCTTGCTTTGTTCACCTTCTCTCACATCAAGCAGGGTTTTGTGAGCAATTAAAATTTAAAAGACAAAACCCTTGTTTCCTGACTTGTGTGAGCATCTTTGTATCGTTTCTCTTCTTTTTTTTTTTTTTTTCAAAGGAATCAAAATAACTTATTTCTAGGTAAATGTTAGCAGTGTTAATTAGTCTGTACCAGAATGTTAGTCTGTTGCTTTAAGTAGGTGTAAAGCTTTAACTTTGTATTTGCCTTTGTTTTAATGGTAGTAGCTGGTTTTCCTGGTTCCAGGGAGCTGAGTATTTTATGTGTCAGTTAAGCTTCAGAGCATCCTCTTTTTCTAGGAGTTTGCAGAAAATGTCACCTCCTGTAAACAATGTCCTGTATAAATAGAAGAGTAATTTTTTTTTTCCATTTATAAATAATATTAGTAAGTTGCTCTAAGCTTTTGGTTGTCAAACTATTTAAAAATATATTAATGCTAACAGTCCATTTTTACAAAATTAGGACTGGGCTCTTGGAGTTCTGCATGCCAAAATAATTGCTGCCATAACGCTGATGGGTCCCCAGTGGTGGCTGAAAACTGTTATTGAACAGGTAGGAAAAAATTGTCCATGTGAATTATCGGTATAATGCTTTGAATGTGTAAGTCAGAAAACAGCATTATTATTGTAGTAATGGAGTAATTGAGTAAAACTCAACTAGTCTTGTAGAATCCTTTTAAATTGTATAGCCTAATCCATTAAGGTAAACTTAGCAACAAAAGAAAAATAAACCTCAGAAATCTGAAATCAAGAAAATGCTGCGTGTACATACATTCAGTTTTACCAGGTTTGTATTAAAGTGTGAAACATCATTATTTCTTCAGATTAGTTCAGATGTGTCCAAATACTGGACAATATTTATGTCTACCACTCAAGAACAGAGAATTTCTGCCTTCTCCAAAGCTGTAGAGATTCCTTCATTCATAGATGAGTGCATATGAAAGACAGCATTTCCACTCCCCTTGGATTATTAAGCAAGACAGAACAGTTTCTGCGAGCACTTTTGAGTCACAAAGAAAGCCTGTTGCTTTCTTTGACAGAAGTCTTTTTTTCTTGATTATAACTTCTAAGTTCTATGTTTGTCATCTCAATGAAGCATCTCAATTATTTGTTGCAAAGTAACTTGTCAGCCCTGCACTGTATGTAATGATGATGGCACATGACCTGACCTCTGTATAGAAGGTGCCTCTCCTGATTAAGTCCAACACAGAGTCCCAGTAATTGAACCATTTACTGATCACTTTAAGTCTCACACTGGGGAAATGTTTTCTTAGTTCTGTGAGTACCTTTTGATGCATGCCATGGCTCTTCCTTCCATTTTGAATGTTCTCCCTGGGCCTGTTTGTTATACACACACTGTCCTGAGCCACCCATTAGAAGTGGTCTCATCCAGGCTGTGGGACAGAGGCCATCATCTAGATGTATGCGGTAGCCACTTGAAATCTGTCTTTTTCCATTATTAGTCTAGTCATGTTGAGACCTTAGCTCCTCCAGAATTGTGCAAGCACTGTCTTCAAGCACAGACTTCACATGCAGAAGCTCTGGTCTGCCCAACCAAGTACAAAATAAGATCCCATTTTCTGCCTGTGTTACGAAATTTAGTATTTGTTCCATTAGCATACACAGGATCTTGTTTCAGCAAGTTAACACCACAAAGCGATCCCAGATCACCCACAAAACTGCCACCCCCAGCTCTTATTTAATGATCTTTCAGCTGGTGACTTGCACTTCTGCAACCAAATCACAACACTGTTCCAGATTAAGTTGTTCTCCTGGGCACTATTTAAATGATTTCCTGGAACCCTTGTGATGTAGATTGGCACAGAGTTTTTCCTTCTTTGACAGTGGCCATGGTGGGTTTTCTTCAAGTTGGGAACACCTGTTTCCTCTCTTAAGGAGAATTGTGTAAAACCTTGTAATTATTACTGTAAGCGTCAGCATGGCTGTCTTGATTGACCCATTCTAATTCTAACTTGTTCTTCTCAGGTATATGCAAATGGGATTCGTAACATTGATTTACACTTCATAATCCGTAAACTGGCAGCGCCCGTCATCTCTGTTCTGTTACTTTCCCTGTGTGTGCCGTACATCATAGCCTCTGGGGTTGTACCTTTATTAGGTATGTATACATTCAGAATACCTGTTTATCATCTATGGTTTAGAGCAATGTAAATATATCTGTGGAAAAAAAACTTAAAGCTCCAAGTTATTAAAAACAACAAACAAACAAAAAAACCCCAACACTTCTGCTAGCAAATGAAAATGCTTAAAGATTGCTGTGTCATCTTAAAAGTTTGGGGATTTTTGAGAAATGCAATACATTATTCTGAGTGGCTTTTTAATAAACTAAGTGCAGAATACATCACGAGTATGGGACTGCATAGTATCTGACAGCAGAAATGTCGTTATCTAGCTAGTTTGGGAAAGGGATGATTAATTTCTTTTTTGGACAGCCTTTCATTTTAGTTTCTCTGTAAGAGCTATACTGAACTGAGGACATCTTACTGACTTGTTAGATTCTAAAGTAAATTGTAAATATAGGGGGGTTTATTTCAGACTTTCCTATATCCTCATAATTGAGGGAAATAATTTTATTAGAAGCAGGGTAGATGTACTTTTTCATCACCAGTTGTCTTTGTTGCTAGTTAGTTCTGATGTTAACATGTTCAAGAGGTCCCATTTCATTCTTCAACCTCTCAACTGAATGCAGACTTTTATAGTGTCAGCTTTTTTCTGATGCGAGCTATACAGAAGTCAGTAAGCAAGAAGAGTTGATAAGCCCGGATTTTTCATTGTGGATTTTCAGTGTGTTAATGGAAAACTTTCAGCTTTAATGCTTCAGATGAAAAAGAACAGTAGCTGTCATGTTGCATCTCTGAGATAAATGGATGTGTTACTTCACAGCCCTTCTACTGAAGTTACAGTACAACAAAAAGTACAGAAGCAGGTACAGAAGGAGAAATGCATGTGTTACTTTAGCAGCATCAGATTATGTGAGGGTTGTGTCTTGTTTTGTAGGAGTTACTGCTGAAATGCAAAACCTAGTTCAGCGACGGATTTATCCTTTTCTGCTTATGGTGGTGGTTCTGATGGGAATTCTCTCCTTCCAAGTCCGCCAGTTCAAGCGCCTTTATGAACATATTAAAAATGACAAGTGAGTATATAGTGTTTTTTAAAAAATTTTCCACTTTACATTGTGAAACAACTTCAGATTGAATGCAGGTGTTTAGATGCTTAGGGCTAAAAGGTGTTTTAAGAAGTTTCCTAGACAAACGACCCTCTGATGCAGATTTAAACCATTCTTGGCAAATGTTTTTTCTGTGGTTCAGGTAGATAAACACAGGAGTAGACTGTCTTCGTAACTGGAAGACACTCCCCTGTATCTAACTTGAATGTGTTTCACCACAAATGAAGCTGATTGCTTGTCTCCTCCTCTGTAGACTTGAAGGACAAGTGAATGTAATAATTATGACATATCTGGAAGTAAAATCATGTCTCAGTCTGCTGCTTATAAAACCATTTCTCCAATCTTTTCTGCATACCTGTTTTTCTTATTCTTTCTATTCATTAGTCCAATTAACCTGTTAAAGAATATTCAGTTGATTTGATAGAGTTTGTCCTTAACAAATTTTGCACTGTTTTATGATGTTTTCAGGAATTATTCTGTATTACCCAGATGCCTGATAAAATATTAATTTTCCCAGGGTTTTTTGTAGTTATTCTGCTTAGTTTCTAAGCTTTTTTTGTGTTATCCTTATTACCTTATCTTTTGTGTTACCTTAATTACCTTATGTGTTGGTTATTTAGAAAAGTAAGTTTTGGACTCCAGCAACTATTTTTCCTAGGCTTCTTTTATATCAAAAAGAAGGAAATTAGTTTGTTGTGTTTATGTCCTGAGTTACCCTAGAACAGTTTTGCTTTCCACTGACTACAAAAGGAGTCAAACCTAAAATAAACTTTGAATCTTAAATGTTAGGCAGTGACTGATACATTGTTTGGGGTAAATGTGAAATTAATAGTATCTAGAAATATTAAGAGTTGTAACTAAAATTAAACCCTCAGCAGATCAATTTATATTTTAATACCTTCATTCATGTAGACAAGAATTTTGAACAACTTACACAGAATCACAGAATATTAAGGATTGGAAGGGACCTCGAAAGATCATCTAGTCCAATCCCCCTGCCGGAGCAGGAACCTAAATGAGATCACATAGAAAGGCATCCAGGTGGGTTTTGAATGTCTCCAGAGAAGGAGACTCCACAACCTCCCTGGGCAGCCTGTCCCAGTGCTCTGTCACCCTCACTGTAAAGAAGTTCCTTCTGAAGTTTAAGCGGAACCTAAGTTAATAATCTCATTTCAGGAAGTAAGGAAACATAATCATGCTAGCCAGTAGAGATTTATGTTTTAGAAATACGCTTAATTAAGTCTTTCTTGTAACAAATTTCAGAAAGCTATACAAATTTTTGTGACATTCTAAAATGGCACAAAATATCCAAAAAAATGTGATGGTTGTTTGGTGATGGGACCTTGAGAAAAGTGGTGCTGAAAAAGTTTCTGAAGGAAATTGCAGGTTTCAGGGGAAGAATTCATAGGTGTACATGGCTCTTCTACACGTAGAACCAGCATACAAATAGGATGCAAGTAAGGGAATTTAGGTGGCAAAAAAAGTAGGAGTGTGAAACAGTGATATGGAGGAAGTAAGGAATAATGTGAAAGGTAGGAAAACTGCCAAGATGATGAGATGGTGAGATGTCAAAACAGAATTTAAATAATCTCACAGCCTTTACACTTGGCATGGAGTAACATTAGGATATTGTCTCTCCTTTTAATTAAGTAAAAGTTCTTCCTTTACAATATTTACTTTTTTCAGCCGGGGTGTTTGTCATTGGATGTATGAGCTGAGCCTCTCATTCTTAGCCAATGCATGTGCTACATTGTGGCAGATTCTTTTTTAAGCTTAGAACATCATTAGCACTCTAATTTGGCTTTGTATCTGAGTAGTTGTTCCAAATGTTCAAGTGGCAGTGGCTCAGGCAGACACTGTGAAGAGGCTTTTAAAAGTATCATCCAGCAAAGGGACTGGCTGGGTATATAAATAGTGCAAACTCACTCTGTAATTTGTATCTTCATTCAGTTTATATACGTCTGAGTTGTGTGACTACTGAAGTTGGGGCTGTAAGCACAAACCTGTCATGCCTGTATTCCATTATGAAACACCTGAACGTTTAGAAGAGAGATGAGGATGGTTGAAGACCATTAAGGGGGAGGGATCACTTGTAGAATAACTTTTATTGAAATGAGAAAGCTACTTCTGCAGCAAAGGAGGTAGAGTGGATTTGTGTTCTAGAATTGTATTAACTTTTGTTAATTTCTCACTGTTTTTACTATAATCCCAGGTACCTTGTTGGGCAACGACTTGTGAATTACGAACGAAAGTCTGGTAAACAAGGCACAGCAACAACTCCACCTCAGTCTTCACAAGATTAAATGGTCACATTCAACATCTTGACCTTCCCTTTGCCTTTTCATGTCCTTTTTACATAGACTCTTCTTCAGTCTTTGGATATCTCTCCCAATAATACTCTCAGCAGCGTTTTGGCTTCTCTTAGTAGCATCCAGATGGCAGTTAAGGCTCTGTTCCTTATCTGCATTTTTGGATGTTATCAATGCTGTCTGAGATCTGTATATGTGTAAATAGAAGTATCCTGACACCCTAAAACCTTGGATTAAAAAGAATGTGCATTGTACATCTTTAAAAAAGTATATTAATTTATTAAATCTAGTTGTCACTTTATTTTGGACTGCTGTTCTGTTGACAATGTGCCACAAAGCAATAGTGCGAAGAGGCAAGATGTTTTTATAAAATTTAGAGCTTACTTTATTGTGTTCATAACAGTTCTTATTGTAGTAATATAGTATGATTTTTCATGAGTGGAAAGGCCACACAGAGAATATCAAAAGTACAAAACTGTCTTACAGTCAGCAATGAAGTGGCTGTGGTAAGAACTTAATGAACTATGTATCTTGCTGTCAAGTCTTTTTTTATTATTTTGTATAACACCAAAGCTGTTGTACATTTTCTATTGCCTGATTGTTTTTCATGTGTCTGAGTTTGTAATATTGTACAGTTGCTGTTAAATCAAAAAAATATTTCCTCTTCTGAAAATTCAGATGTACTTGTTGAGGCTCAGCTGGGTTTTTCTGGTTGGGGGGCAGCGGGGGGGGACGGGGAGGTGTTTGCTTTATTTCCTGAATTGAAACAGTAAGTCAAAAATGTACTGAGTCTAGGTGATGGAAGCATTTAAAGGTACCGAGGAAAACTAGATAGGTTCACAGCTTAAATTGTAGCCAATTTCTTATCAGTAATAAAATTTTTCAGGACCTCAAGAGTAGGAATTGAACCTTATCTGATGTGTTTGCACAAAAACAAAGAGCATCGTGTAAGCAACATTCTGACCTGGCTCTAAATTAAAGAGCTTGAAAGCTTTTTTTCTGTAAGTTACCAAAGTTGCAAATTGTAGTATGAATTTCATATTGTACAATTACTTGGGGGGGGCGCAAAAAACAACAGCAACAACAAAAAATCTCTTTTCTTTCAGAATTGGTCACTGTGAATTTTTATAGGAATAATATTGGGGAAGTGATTCATCACGTACCACTTATTGCCTGTGGGGCAGGGAAATGCATATGCTATTAAACAGGCAAGGAAGAGTTAGCAGATTTCTTTGCAAGGACACAGTCAAATGAGCCACCAAATCAAGTCTGTGTTCTATGTGTAGATAAGAGTTCTTTTGCAGTAATGTCTGGAGCTTTTTTATGTAGATATTTTAAAGAAATTACATAACAGTATCACAAAGCTTTAAGTAGCATCAAATCACATGCTTAGATCACGGTATCTTTTCTAGATTAAATGGGGGAAATGTGAGTATCCATTGCAATGATCAGAAAATTGATGGAAGATTTAACTTGCTACTCAGTACACTGTCCTTCAGTATTCTGTACTTAACCATATATGTATATAATTAATACTTGAGAATCTGCAGGTGCTTTGAGAGTGTCATCTCCTTTTATTGATGTTGCATCTCTGATCTGGCATGTTTTGAGCTAATGTGGTCCAGGCTGTGATGGCGGTAGTGTGTTTTTTGGTGTCTGGACTCATGGTCTAAGACAGTAAGCACAAGCCAAATGTGTCTGAATCTAGTGGCAGGCAGATTGGGCTGTCACTATCAGAAGGGCAGAAACTACTATTTTACAGAATTACTGTTGTCTTGGTGGTTTTGAACCACAAATATTACCCTTTTGAGTGATTTATTAGGAAATTTCCAGTGAAACAAAATCATAGAAAAATAACCAAAATATTTCTCTCTCATTCAGTGTTGCTGACGAAATGCTAAGCTGAGTATTTGCCCCATATATTTTTTTGATGTGAATAAATATTACATTTGACTATTTACAGTGGTGTACATTGTGGGACAGATCTATTTTCACAAGATTAAATTCACTGGTAACATACATTCTTACTTATGCCAAGACTCTGTCTTTGACATATCTTTTGTAAACAGTTACACAATGGTCTTGCCACTCAAATATTGCGAGCACTACTGTGCATCATGCGGATTTTGCAGTAGTGTGGTTCTTGTAACTGTGTTTTTATCCAGGCAAACTGGTCTTAACATTAAAATTTATTAAGAAAAAGCCTTTGTGCTGTTTCGTATTACTGTTACTCTACAAGTCATGACAGAAAAAACTGAATTGGGCCAGTCATGTAATGTGAACTGTAACTATTTTAACGTAGCTTACATTACCTGTATTTGCCCTTTGTTATGGAGAACTGGTTTCAAACCAAACTGCTGTGCTTGCTTTTGCACTGCTTTACAGACCCCAGGAGAAGTGAAGTTTGTTTCTGAAACTGTACACTGTGAACTTTCCAAAAATCTCATCTCCTTATCTTTTATGTGTGTTCTGGGAAAGAAGATGGAGGTTCTACAGAACAAGAATTAAATAACGCTACTCTTTTTTTAAGTTTTAATATGTTGCCTTAGAGTGCTGTGCGCATTCCTCTGGATAGAAACTTGATAGTAAGCATGTAAGTTAACTGGGTGTTCCTAAGACAGCTGACGAGCTCTGTACCAGTGGCTTCCATCTGTGCTAGAGTAATACAGCATGCAATGGTCTTGCATCGCTCTTCAAGTGGGAAAAATTCTGTATGTGTGTGCTTTCACCACAATTTCTGTTGACTTTGGCTCTTGAATGGAGGGGTTAGAGATGCAAACTGGCTTAATTGTATCCCCTTTTTGGTGTTGAGTATCTAATGCTGTTAGTAGTTCTACAGGCCTTCATCCAAGAACTGTGAGATGGCTCTGTAGCTATCTTTTGTATACTGAAAGAAGTTAATTGCAGCATGGCTTTGACTGTTTTTACACAATTATTTTATATTGATTAAAAATAGTTAAAACTCTGTATCCTTTCTCTGACTCCCCCTTCTCCACTGGGTAACGCCTAAGTAACTTGTTTTCAGTTTCGAGAAACTGCAACTGGAACCTGCATCTATTTTCTGTCAGTAACTTCCTCAGTAAGATGCCAGCTCCAACACCAAGTACAGTATTCACATCACTTTTCATATGAGTGCGTTAATTCTTTCCTTGCTTTCCCCTAAGCTTGAGCAAACATCTTCATAAAAATCTGCACAGCAGCCCTGCTGTTCTTCAGAGAACTCTGAAAAAGCCCTTTACTTTACTTTTTCAGGAATGACTGGCTTGTTGATTCCACTGCCTGGCATGCTGATCAGCGTCCTGTTGTTTCCTCATACTCCTCTGTCTGTCTGTTTGTATCTAGATCGGAAATTCTTTGTGGCAGGGTCAGTGTCCTTGTTCTGCTTGTCTTGTGAACTGGCACTGTGCAGCCTGAGCAGTGAGTGGGGTTCTTAGCAGAAATGATCATACAGATAATAAAAACATTAATCAGGGAACTGAATCTTTGTAGTATAACAAAGTTCAGGATGCTGAAAAAGGAAGCTGTCTTCTGAAACAGGTAAGGAAACAACTTTTACAAAGCATGATGGTAAGTTACAGCTCTCTTACTCTGATATTTCAGTTCTTAATTAGATTAACTGCAACTCAAGAACTGCAGAGTTAACAGCAATTTTATTGAGTCTGTGATTATTCCAGACAAGCTATTCTTCTGGTTTTAATTTCTTCATTTAGAAGTCACCATAAATTGAAAAATGATATGTCAAAATCAAAGTTACTCAATAATAGAATTTTTTAGAAGATGGTATTTCCAAAGGTCAAATGCTATTCCAAAATAAACAATGTTTTGAATTCAATATAATACTGAGGGGTGGAGCAATGACAAGATCATTTCACAATGCTGTACAGGTGCTGCTTTTTTACTATTTTTTTCCCCGGTGTAAGGAGAAATAGAAGATCTGGAGTTGTCTGATGTCAGTGTTGGTGGGGAGCACTTAACCTTACTTGTCAGATTTATGTTAAATCACTTGGCTCCTGGAGTGCTTCTGTTCCTGGAAAATGACATTAGTTTTACCTAGAGAGAACAGACTGTTGCTTATAAAAACCGAACACTGCAAAGCTCAGTATTTATTTATATTGGATGGAGTTTATGTATTAGAACCTAGATAGTGGGGATGGGCATTGCAGGTGCAAATTGTTTAAGTGGCCCACTTGAGTTCAGTAAGGAATGAGGTGAATCTAAAAGCAGTGCTGCATTATGATGGTGTATACCTGTGATACTTCGGCTACTTGTGACCAGTTGTGGAAGCAGCAGCAGAATTTCTAAGCTGAAACCAGGCAATGCTGCTATAAAGCAACAACTGCGTCCATGGATATGCTTTTAAATGTTCTTCCTATAAGAGTAGTCAGCAAAATGCAGCGAGGGCGAAGTACTTGGTGTCTAGAAAGAATTGGAGTTGCTTCTTTCACTGAAGCTGCACTTGTGTATTAACTGCTTGGCTCTTTCATGGAGTCTGATCTGCTTTTCTTAACAGAAACTTTAGGCCTTAACACCTTTGTAAATCTCGGCCAAGATTCTCAACATGACCCACCAATGTCCCTCTCACTGTGCCTTTGTGATCTCTTTTTCTTCCTCCTTGAAAGGGATTTGTTGACCTAACAGCCACATTACTTACCTGTGTAATCCCAAGTTTCCTTAAAGAACCTTGCATTAACCTGCCTCTAATTAGCAACTGTTGTCACACCACCAACCCTCAAAACTGAAGCTGAACCCTCCCTCCCTTGCCTACCTGTTGATCTTAATTTTACTCACCATCTATCTCAGAGGTTATTCCACTCTTTATTATACTGTCTTAGTCTGACTTTTTCCTTTCATATCCATGAATTACAGCAATCTTTAAGCAGATGTTTTAGTGTATGTTTTAGCATGTGAAAAGCATGCTGCTTTTAGCTAAAAATACTAGTTCCCCGAATATAAATGACTTCTTAAAAAGGACTCAATGATATCCCAACTTGTCAAACTTAAAATGTGAGTAATTATGCACATACTTTGTGCATGGTTAACACAGGAGTAACGATAGAGAATGTGCAGTACATCTGTTTCAGCTTATAAATCAGGAGACTGGGTAGTAAGGATGGTCATAACTCATGTAACTGCTGGGTGTTGTTTTTTCTTCTCCTACCCCACAGTTAAATACATGATGATCTGTGACAGGTCAGGGTCAAAGGGGAGAGGAGAGCAGTGCCCATACTCCTTTTTCTGCAAAGATCAACGAGCATATCCCCCAGAAGGGTTTTATTACTTGATGCAGTGTGTCTTGGTAATTTTTGTGACACGTAACCATTTATACAAAGATTCATTTAGTCACACCTTTATAGATTAAGCATGTTTTGGAGCAGCATGCTATTAACTGGTCTCTTGTTTTCCAATTATTTTTCATTTTTGTACAAAAATTTTAGCCTTTTGCTTTTTCCAACATTTTGCAATTCATATAAAAGAATGTGTTTTGAGAATACAGTTTTTCAAGAAATACAGAAAATCTTTCCACTTGCATGCTGCTGTGTCTTGTAATAACGTCTGGCAGCTTTATGCACGATTTCACTGCACTGGACTGAATAGCTGGAGAAATGGAGGGTATGACATTTACTGTTTGAGCATCTCCAGCATAGTTCCAGGTTCGTCCAAGGACTTCAGATCGGAGCAAATATGAAACTTTAGCTGTTTACCTTTTATCCCTAGGCACCTTTGAAAAACTGCATTGTGAAATCAATTTCCATTCTGTAAATCCCTGCAGGATCATGTTTGCTACAGGTTGGGGTTTTTTTGTTTTGTTTGGGGTTTTTTTGTTGGTTTTTTTTGCTATAGTGTTCTTAATTGTTTTAAAGCATCTACCTATTTAAAGAATGGATGTGTCATGATATGGCACAAGTTTGCTGTTTTCATGTAGTTGCAGGAATCTGCAAGTATTTTGAGGCCCAATACTTGTCCTGTAGTCTATGCAGAGTACTCATGAGAAGATTAAACCACTGTTAAAATGTGGGCTTTTTGCTTTCCAGCAATCACCATCTTATCTTTGTCCTGCATGGCCTTATGTGCTCATCAGTGGGGACATAATGTGGATCAAAGAGGGCTGGCTTCAAATAAGGTTGTGTTCTTTTTCAGAAACAGTTTAGCCTGTTTCGTGCATGCAGCACCCACCTTTCTTTGGAGCAAGGGCTTGTGCAGGCTTCCTGAAGCCCATAATCCTATTGCCAAGTTCACGCGAGTGCTCGGGCTACTTTACAGCCCATGTTGGAAGGAACAGGAGGGGGATTGCTTCATAACCGAGACAGGAGATGCACCGGTGCCTTTATAGAGGGTGCTGCTAAGGTTACCTCTGGTGCTGTGGAATAAGCAGAGGTCTTGTAGTCCTCCTCCAAGATCTTGGGCTGCAGAGGGTGCTTTGGCTGTTGTTGACTCCAGGGGAGGTGCTCCTGCCTGCGACCGCCAGCCGGGCCCTCATTTGAAGCAGCAGCTACCGCGAGTGACGGGCATTTCAGGAGCCCGCTGCCCCACGTCTGTTCTGCAGCTCAGGCAGCGTTTGCTCTCACCTCATCCCCAGGCCTGGGCGGGCGGTGCAGGAGAACCGAGCTCATCCCGGCGGTGCTGCCAAACAAGCACGGAGCCGTCGTGCTCGGGGCGTGGGGGGGACCCAGAGCCCAAC